>NW_024120114.1:0-75219 GCF_003073215.2 Triticum urartu
ATTAGCCTACAGTGTTTGATGCCATGTAAAATACAAACAAATTATATAAAAAAGGTTGAAATGGACACTAGATTTCTAATTAAATGTACTACACATGATTTCTTAGATTTTTTTCCATAGAATTCAATCCTATGAATCAAATGAACAACGTAGAATTCTTTTCTAAAGATTCCAACCCTCCATAATCCTATGGAATTCATTTGACTCAAAGGTGAAGGACCCATTTGTTCCACGTTTTTGAAGCATGAGTAGTGTTGGAATACAATTGTATGGAGATAGGACTAGTATTTTGTTGAGGAACGCAGTATTTCAAAATTTTATCTACGATCACACAAGATCTATCTAGGAGATGCATAGCAACGAGAGGGAGAGTGTGTCCACGTACCCTCGTAGTCCGAAAGCGAAAGCGTTTAGTAACGCGGTTGATGTAGTCGAACGTCTTCGCGATCCAACCAATCCAAGCACCGAACGTACGACACCTCCACGTTCAACACACGTTCAGCTCGGTGATGTCCCTCGAACTCTTGATCCAGTTAAGCCCGAGGGAGAGTTCCGTCAGCACGACGGTGTGGCGACGGTGATGATGAAGTTTACAGGCGCAGGGCTTCGCCTAAGCACTATGACGATATGACCGAGGTGTGTAACTGTGGAGGGGGGCACTGCACACGGCTAAGAGAAACTTTGGTGTGTCTTTAGGGTGCCCCTCTCCCACGTATATAAAGGGAGGAGGAGAGGAGGCCGACCATAGGGGTGGCACGCCATAGGGAGGAGTCCTACTTGGACTCCTGGTCCAAGTAGGATTCAGCCCCCCTTTCCTATTCCAACTAGGAGGAGGGAAGGGGAAGGAGGGGAGAAGGAAGGAGGGGGCGCCGCCCCCTCCTAGTCCAATTCGGACCATCCCATGGGGGGGGGCGCGGCCACCCCTTGAGGCCCGTCTCTCCTTTCCCCTAATGCCCATTAAGGCCCATTACTCTCCCGGGGGGTTCCGGTAACCTCCCGGTACTCTGGAAAATACCTGAAACACTTCGGAACCATTCCGGTGTCCGAATATAACCTTCCAATACATCGACCTCTATGTCTCGACCATTTTTAGACTCCTCGTCATGTCCGTGATCTCATCCGGGACTCTGAAAAAACTTTGGTACATCAAATCACATAACTCATAATACAAATCGTCATCGAACGTTAAGCATGCGGACCCTACGGGTTCAAGAACTATGTAGACATGACCGAGACACATCTCCGGTCAATAACCAATAGCGGAACCTGGATGCTCATATTGGCTCCTACATATTCTACGAAGATCTTTATCGGCCAAACCGCATAACAACATACGTTGTTCCCTTTGTCATCGGTATGTTACTTGCCCGAGATTCGATCGTCGGTATCATCATACCTAGTTCAATGTCGTTACCGGCTGTTGACACCAGATTTTGACACGGCCAAGAACTTAATTAAGATGGCCTCAAATGGAGAAGTGCTCAAAGTGAGAAAGTTCTGTATCGTCAAAAAGAGAAACTTTCATATTTGGGCCATAGCCATCCGGTCTCATCTCTAAGGCCAAAGTTGTGTTTGAAGTACTCAGATTTTATATTCAGAACACTATTCAGCTTATTACGCCCCCAAGATGGCCTTATATGAGAAATGTTTCTACACGGATTATCTTCGTCTCGTCGAGACGATCGATTTCGATATAAAAACGTCTAAATCGGAGTTCGTATGCAAAAGTTAGAGCCAAAACAGTGTGCTGCATAAGTTTGCCCCGGAAGTTCCGGGCAAAACTTCCGGGGAGGTTCTGGGCTAAACCGAAAGTTTGCACGCGGTGTGCCCCAAAAACTGGAATTTTAACATTGTTTGCAGATTTGCGGGGCCGATTTCAATATCAAGATGACCTCGAATGAAAAAGTGATTAATTGAAGAGTTTTTCTCCATTGCAAGATCTACAACTTTGCTTTTGGGACCATCGTCATCCGAAGTAGTATGCGGCCTGCAGATTCAGTGCAAGAGAGCTACTTGATATAATTTCAGTCCGGAAGTTCCGGGCCAGACCGGAAGTTCCGTCCCTCGTAGTCCGAGTTAGGGTAACTTTTGATGATTTGGACGTGATTTGAGTCCTTTTCTTGTATAGAAAGTCCAGTCGCCTCATATGTATGTAAGGGGTGACGGCCGATTGAACAACACACAATCGATCTATCAATATATCATCTTTTTACCTTTACCTTTATCTCTCTCCCTTGTTCTTCTTCTTCCTCGTTCTTCGTTTATTCTTCGTTTGCAGGGCGGCGAACTTCGAGGCCCTAGGGGCTATCAGGTCGACATAGAGCAGTCCATAGCCGCCGCAAGCCCTGACGGGGTCCCTCCCGGGCGTGTGGGGTTTCGGGTCCTCAAAAGCACCCGCCGGATTGCTTGCGTACCGCGCTTCCGGACGGGTCTCCTTCGACGCGAGCTGCGGTGCATCACCCTCAGCGTTGGAGGTACACGGTGACGTGTTCGTGTGCGAACACACTTTTTGGCGACTCCGCTGGGGACACGTCAATCCGGCGGGTGCTTTTGACGTGAGCCGCGGTGCATCACCCTCGGCGTTGGAGGTACACAGTGACGTGTTCGTGTGTGAACACACTTTTTGGCGACTCTGCTGGGGAAGAAGCTTTGAACAGTCTCCAACCCGTTCTTGCTACGAAGAGATCGTCATCTAGGGTTTGCAATCTACAAAGGTAATATGAATACCCAATTCCCTACTGTAGATGTAAATAATTCATATGATGTTACTAGAGCGTTCAATGATTATACTCTATCGGCCAGCCCTAGTTTTTTCAATAAGGCATCTAATTACATGCATAGGCCGATTCAAAGTAATTTACATGTTTCAACTTCTTATGATACTAGTAACATACCACATATGTATCCTAACTCTCATGCATCGGCAACCCCACAAATCCATATGCCGATGAACAACATGATGGGTTCGGTTAATTAATTTGGAACACCTCATGTTAAAATTTCCAATAGCATAGAAGAAAGTGTTTCACCTTTTTATTCATCGGCAACTAATTTGCAGTATGTGAATCCAACCTTACCGATGGATGGGAGAATTGGCCATGCTACTACTAGCTATTCGGCCAGTTACTCTCAACCATCATATGCTACACCTCATTTTAGTAATTTTTCAGCACCGTATGCAATTGTAGATGTTCATAATTCGGCCCCGCATCTTCATGGTCATAGCCGAATAAGTGAAAATTTTACAGGAACACATGTGCCGTCATCAAATACTGTAGCATATAATGCATACTCTATGCAATTCGAGAATTTCGGCAACACTCACGAATCATTGCCGAAAGAATCTGAAAGTATTGTGCAGCAATCCCTTCCAGAAGCGCTTGTGGCTGCGATAAAAAAGAGCTTGGCACAAAACAAGAAAACTAGTGCTCTTTGCCTTGAACAATATGAAAAGGGGTTGTTTCCTGATTATGCTGCAATAAAGGCTAGAGTTTTGCAAGAAGATGAAACTACATGCATTGATAGAATTGGCGAAAGAGCATATGGTTATACAGCAGTGCATACACCTCCACCTAGTACCGCAGCATATTATACACCCCCTACACAATTGCAAAATTTCGGCAACACTAACACTTCATTGCCGAAAGATTCTAGAAGCGTTGGGGGGCAAACTAATCTAGAGCGGGCTGAGATTGAGAGGGGAGTTAAAGCTTTGCGCGATAGGGTGCAAGTACTTCGCCAAGAGAGAATTGATAGGGAATTAGCTCAAAGAAAAGAAGTGTTGCCAATTGATATAACCGGTGAAAAGAATGATGATTCGGAAACTAAAAGTGCTTCGGTTGAAAAAGCCGAATCAAGTAGTATATATTCCGAATCCATCAAATCCAAAGAGGCAAACATTGTTGAGAAAGGGCATGGGAAGTATAACAAGACAACCATATTTGATTTTTCTGAAGTTAATGGAACCTACTTCCTGCCCTATGAGTTTCGTGCCATAGAAATTGGTGAGCTTCAAGAACAAGAACAAGTAGCCGAAGAAAGTTTGATGGACGAAGATCTTCAAACTAATGATGCACGAAACCAAGAGAAAGATGATGACAAGGCGTTGGGGAGCTATCCGAAGGCGGAGCAAGATATTCTTCAAGTCACACCATCATCATGCTCTCCCAACATATTTGAAGAGGTATGTCTAGCAAGTAATTTACCTATTTTCAGATTTGGTCACAACTTTATTGTTGATGCATCTATTAGAAAAATTCTAATAAGTAATTTTCAAAGACCAATGGAGAAGGGCAATTTACTTGTTAGCAATAAAATTGTTACTAAGCATATCGGTCAATATATTGTACCATTCAAACAGACCGATAGTGACGTATCACTTGTAACGCCCTCGATGCGGCTATATCTCCCATGTGTCGAAGCATGACTTAAAGGCATAACCGCTTTGAAAGCAATGTCGCAAGTGAGGTAATCTTCACACAACCCATGTAATACATAAGGGAAAGAGATACCTAGTTGGCTTACAATCACCACTTCACACAAATACATGAATAAAGCATTACATCATCCAAATACAATCAAGGTCCGACTACGGAACCAAAATAAAAGAAGAACCCCAAATGCGACAAGGTCCCCGATCGACCCCAACTGGGCTCCACTACTGATCAACTGGAAGCGGAACAACATAAAGGACAAGATCTTCATCGAGCTCCTCCTTGAGCTTGGTTGCGTCATATGCACAGTTCAACGGCACCTGCAAGCTGGTTTGGAAAGTATCTATGAGTCACGAGGACTCAGCAATCTCACACCCTCGCGATCAAGACTATTTAAGCTTATGGGTAAAGTAAGGGTATGAGGTGGAGCTGCAGCAAGCGACTAGCATATTTGGTGGCAAACATATACGCAAAAGAGAGAGAGAAGAGAAGGCAAAGCATGGTCGAGAAACTATGATCAAGAAGTGATCCTAGAATAACCTACGTCAAGCATAACTCCAACACCATGTTCACTTCCCGGACTCTGCCGAAAGAGACCATCACGGTTACACACGCGGTTGATGTATTTTAATTAAGGTCAACTTTAGGTTTTCTACAACCGGACATTAACAAATTCCCATCTACCCATAATCGTGGGCACGGCTTTCGAAAGTTCAAATCCCTGCAGGGGTGTCCCAACTTAGCCCATCACAAGCTCTCACGGTCAACGAAGGATATTCCTTCTAGCGGGAAGACCTGATCAGACTCGAAATCCCGGTTACAAGACATTTCGACAAGTTAAAACAAATCCAGCAACACCGCCCGAATGTGCCGACAAATCCCGATAGGAGCTGCACATATCTCGTTCTCAGGGCACACTTAGATGAGACATCCTACGAGTAAAACCAAACCTCAAGTTGCCCCGAGGTGGCCCCGCAGTCTGCTTGGTCGGACCAACACTCAGAGGAGCACTGGCCCCGGGGGGGGGGTTTAAATAAAGATGACCCTTGAGTCCGCGAAACCCAAGGGAAAAAAGGCTAGGTGGCAAATGGTAAAACCAATGTTGGGCATTGCTGGAAGAGTTTTATTCAAGGCGAACTGTCAAGGGGTTCCCATTATTACCCAACTGCGTAAGGAACGCAAAATCCGGGAACATAACACCGATATGACGGAAACTAGGGCGGCAAGAGTGGGACAAAAGACTTGGCAAAAGGCCGAGCCTTCCACCCTTTACCAAGTATATAGATGCATTAATTAAATAAGAGATATTGTGATATCCCAACAAAATATCCATGTTCCAACATGGAACAAGCTCCAATCTTCACCTGCAACTAACAACGCTATAAGAGGGGCTGAGCAAAGCGGTAACATAGCCAAACAACGGTTTGCTAGGACAAGGTGGGTTAGAGGCTTGGTTCAACAATGTGGGAGGCATGATAAGTAAGTGGTAGGCATCGTAGCATAGTCATAGCTAAAGAGTGAGCAACTATCAAGCAAAGATAGAAGTGATTTCGAGGGTATGGTCATCTTGCTTGAAATCCCGCAAGGAAGCAGAACGAGACCATGAAGAAGATAAATGGCCGTAGTCGAACGGGTCCTCACAAACGCGACGTTATCGGAACCAACCTGAAGAAGCAACACCGGAAAGAAGCACACAACATAGTGAACAACCATCACATAAACATGGCATGATGCGTAAACAAGTATGATGCATCTCCGGTTTAAATATGCATGGCATGGCAAAGTGCACAAACAACACTATAAGTTAAGTGGAGCTCAATATGCAACGAGTTGCATATTGACGGAAGACCACATTCAAGTTATTTAGTTGATCCTGTTTATGTACCCAACAATTTTAAATGTTGATTAACATGGCAAGAGGTTAAGCAAAAGATAACTACCTATCTAGGCAAGTTTAAATGAGGCCGGAAGCAACGAACAACAATTCTGGTAAATCCCCATATGCATTCTTCCCTATACATAATTTTAATGTTGTTAAACATGCAAAGCAAGGTCACCATGATAAACTATGCAAAATTCTACCCCATTTACATATAAAGTTTATTAGATTCTGAGTTATGGTTATTTAGTTATGAATAAAAGCATTTTAGCATGTTATTAAAGAAAATTAAGGCAAACATCATTTTAAACATGTCAAACATGATTGAAAGTTGGAGATTATTAAACTAGATGAAATTCTAGTCACATACCATATATAAATCATTTTAATACGATGCTTGGTTAATGAGTTATTATATGCATGAAACTTAAGGGGTTTTCTGTAAATATGCAGTACTCTGGATAAAAGACAAATTCGTAGAACGGAAAAAAATGACATGGGCCGAAACTGGCTGGCCTAGCAGGAACAGGAGCTGGGGGCATGTCACCATGCCTCATGGGCTGGTTGGTGGAGGAGGCCCAAGAGGGCCGGCTGGCTTGAGGCCAAGGGCGCGGGCAACGTGGAGAGGGGGCCGGCTCGGAAGGGATTGGGCCTTGAGATCGAGACGGGGCAGGGGTTGCGGGCGCTGCTCGTCCTCCTCTGTTCGAACAAAATAGAGGAGCGACACGTCGAGGGATGCGAGGCACAGGGAGGTGCGGCTCCGGCGAGCGGGGCCGGAGACGGGGCAGCGGAGCGGCGCGGATCCGGGCGCTAGATGGCGTACCAGGTAGGATCCGAGGCGAGGCAGGGGAAGATGGCGGCGACTGCTGCTTGCGGACATGGCGCCCATGGCTGCTCCGCTGCTGCTGAGTGGAGGCAAGGCTGCGCGTGTGACGAGGCTGCAGGCGCGGTGCTTGACAGCGGGCACTTCGCAGCGGGACGGCAGCAGGCGAGCTGGGCGGCCGGTTTTGGTCGAGGGGCGGCCGTTCCTCACCGGATGCGTGGCCGAAGGAGGGGTCAACACGGGCGCCTGATTCGGGTTCACTGCAGAGGAGGTCCAGGACGAGGCCAACAGCGACGCATGGCTTGGTGCGGACGATGAAAGGGACGTCGGCTGCGCGAGCGGGAGTTCACTGGGGTCGCGGATCCGGTTGAAGAAGGCATCTGGCGACGGATCCGGTGACCTTCGAGCGACGGCGCTGGTGGAGAGGTCCGATGGGCGCCATGGCTTGCCCTTGAGTGGCTCTCGGCGAGCTGCGGGACGAGGCGCAGAGGGCATGGGGCTCCTCTCGAGCGTGGCTGGCGGCGCAAGGAATCGAGAAGTGGCTGGCTTAGGTTGACTGCGAGGGGATCCAGGGAATGAGCTGGGTTGGTTGGGTGGAGAAAACGAGGAGGATTTGGATGGGGGAAGACCCCGAGGTGGGAGATGCTGGCGGCGGTGGGATGGGACAAGGGTCCTAATTTTTAGGGTTTGTCCAAATAGACTAGGAGTGGAGTATATATATACCTCACAGACTAGGTTAGGGGCTACCTCGTCCCTACGATCGCAATCGGACGATCGCGGATAAAATAGCTAGGGAGTCCAAAAAGGAAAACAGTGACGTTTTGTAGACGTTTGGGGATGATCCGGACACAACGGTAGCGACAGCCCGAGTCGGGTTCGGGACAACTTTCGGACGCGCACGTGAGGGGTTTTGATGCACTGAGCAGAGAGGGTCTCGGACCGTGCGATCGCATCGGACAACTCCAGAAGCGAAGAGGGGAAGGAGGATGGACTAGGTGGGCTGTGTAGACGGTCTCGAGCTGAGAGGAGAGAAGAGAGGGAGGCCCAGCGAGTGTTTCCGGAGACCGAAAACGTCCGACGAAAAGACCGGCTATAATGCCACTATAGTTTAACGATTGGGCTATCAAAAAGACTCCAAATGCGATGAAACTTGACAGGCGGTCTATCTACACTATAATAAGACCACACGTCAACTCTCAACCCAATCCAAGAACATTTCTCGGCCACTTATAAAATATTATTTCGGACATGCCGCGGACGCGTGCAAGTGTGGTTGGGCTCAGAAAGGACAACAGAAGGAACGGGGAGGAACCCGGACGGATGCAGGTTTTGAAAACATGATGATGCAATGCACATGATGACATGATGAAATGCAACACGCAAGCAAATGACATGGCAACTCAGCGAATAACTGGAAGACACCTGGCACTTCGGTCTCGGGGCGTTACATCACTGCAGCCAAAGCTTTTCCCATTGCTTTATTTAAAGTTCATATCTAATTGGGTAGCTTTGCTTATTTCTTACTTGGCTTACACTTGGTCTTAATTGAGACATGTATATTCTAACTATTTTTGTTTCAGAAATTTAAAGCCAAGGTTAAAATTCTCTGAGTAAACCGATGCCAGTATAGTTTCTTATCCAAAGACATTGGAGATAGAGTGCAAAACACAATGCATAGCCGAATGGGGTGATGCAAAATCTAAACCATTCGTTTGCTTAACTCCAAAGCCATTCTCACAACAAGATCGGATAGAGAATAAAAAGTTTACCTTCAATTCAAGCATGCGTGATCAAATATTTAATTTGTTGTTGAGAAATAATTATATTAGAATTATTGATCACCATGTTGAGCCATCTGCCCAGGGACGAATGTATTGTAAATTGCATGATTCGTCCAAGCATAATTTTGAGGATTGCAACATGTTTTGTCAAATAGTTAAATCGGCCATTGATAAAGGACGATTGAAATTTGTTGAGACACCAAGAGATCACCAGTCAATTCCGATTGGTCCCGATGGCAGAAAGTTTTTGCATCGGCCAGTTCAAGCCGATCCATTTAAAGAGAAGGTAAAAACTGCAGGTGATGGGATTAAGCTTTCAAGTAAAGAAGTTGTTGAAGAGCATAATGAACATAATCTTGAGGGCGAAAATTCCATCGAAGCTACAATGGAGACGCCAAGGACTGAGGGTCAGCAAGCAAATTCAGAGATCAGTGCAAGCACAACCAAAGGAAACAAAGGCCGCAATAAGCACAAGTGCAAGAAATCCAATGTCACTTCTGCACAATTATTAGATAAATATCAAAATAAGAGTGAAGAGAAAAGTGCTTATCAGCCAACTAATGCAAAAGCATCAAGATCACCCCAAGGCGCAAATATGAGGATCGGTATTGGAAAAGTGAAAATTTTCATGCAACATATTCATATCCTTATTTTGGGCCACTAATGCCAATGTTGTGGATGCCTTCCTATGCTCATGTAGATTCATATCCATCATGGGACAGGTATGATACAAGGGCACATTCTCCATCTTATTTTAAACCATCTCACCAATATTATGCAGCTCCGAGAAGATCAACATTTGAACAATCACATGTTAAAGACCGTTTCAATCATAAGGAATCGGTTCAGAGCTCAAGAAAGAAGAAAGAGGTGACCGAACAAGTATATCGAGTTAAAAAAGATGGTCGCAAGAGTGCCAATTCAGATTTGATCTTAAAGGATAAAGAGCCAATTAAAGTGTTGACATTGGCTACAAAAGGCAAAGAAGTGAAGCAATCAATTGATAAAAATCAGAGTGCCAAATTTGAAGAAAAGAGGTTGAGGGTGCACAAGGTCCAAAACGAGTTGCCATTGGTTGAAGCAAAATAACAGCCGACATGCCCACTCGGTTTGTCGTATTGGCAAAAGAAGGAATTACAAAATCTTAGTGCACAAGAGCTGAGAAAGAAGAACATGGCATGGATTCCCAAGAAGACCAATCATAACAAAAATTATTTGCATGCTTCTATTGCAACAAGTACAATAAAAGTGAAGAAAGAGAAGGATGGAAGCAACAAACAATTATGCCGAAGGTGTGCATCACAACATCAAAATCTTCGGTTAGCACATCATCCATTTTCTTCAACCATGCCATTGATGCCTTTGCCATGGAATTCATCCCTAGGTATGATCAATTACCCTCCATGGATTCATTTTGATCCATGGATGCAACATAATTTTCTATATCATGAGAGGGTATTACCAAATCACTATACATTTGGTTAGTTTCATTTTTGTTGCTAATATAAAGGGGACGAAATATTTTATTGCTATTTCGTTTGTTTATTTCGGCTATACATACTTTGGTGGGTGAATTCTACATGGACCTCATGGTAATGGCCGATACCTATCTATCGCCCTGAGAATATATCTAAGAATGGCCGGTGTGGTATTCTAACATTGTCCTTAGTTTGCGTAGAGATTGAGATAAGTGCTTGCAAAGGAAGTTGTCAAATTGATGCCATTGAAGATATTATGCATAGACCAATTCATCAAAATTGCAAAGTGTACTTATGTTTTGATTGGGTGTGCTTTGGCTTATTAGTTTTCATAATTTATGTAAGGCCAAATCATGGTTGATTTTATTATTGAGCATCATGTTGACATCATGCATAATATTGTTTTAGCTCTATCTCTTTAGTATCATGGAGATTATACATTGATGGTTAAATTTGTAGCAATGGCCAAGGTGTTGGTGTTGCTTATATATCTCCTTATGGTGCTATTTTGTGAAGCCTCGTGCCGCTTAAAATATTTATGCACAAATGATCAAAGCCGAATATGCATTGTTATTCAGATTGGAGCTTTTCCTTTCTATAGGTGCTATAGATATTGAGGCTTTCGGTGATTCGTTATTAGTAGTGCAACAAATATCCAATGATTATCAATGTTTTGACGAATCACTTTTAGTTTATCTTGAGGTATGTCTAGATGTAAAATTTACCATGTGTTGTTTTAAGATTCTTCATATATCTAGACATGACAATTGGAGAGAGTTGGCATAGCAAGCATTCGGCTACCATGTTGGTCATGGTGTATTGCACATCTATCAATAGCCGATGCTTATTCTTGCCAACATAGGTAAGGCCGAATTGGAGCTCACCATCTCGGCCACTAATGAAACTTTTATGCAGACGAAGTAAGGATTGAAGGAAGTTCATTCTTGATTATCTGCAAAATCCCAACGAAAGGGAGAACAATATGGTTCGGAGGATGGTTTTGGTCTATGAAACCTTATCATCGGATTGTTATAGAAGCTGAGAAGTTTTCACCCAAGTTTGCCTCAAGAGGTTCAAACAAGCAATGAACGATATATACTTATCATCCTAAGAACATCCAAAATGGCCGATGGAGTGTTGACATCGTCCTTAGAAAAATCATCGTGCAAGTTATTTTTCGGCACACAAGTTTGCCGAAAAACAGGGGGGCATGTGTTGACACCAGATTTTGACACGGCCAAGAACTTAATTAAGATGGCCTCAAATGGAGAAGTACTCAAAGTGAGAAAGTTCTGTATCATCAAAAGGAGAAACTTTCATATTTGGGCCATAGCCATCCGGTCTCATCTCTAAGGCCGAAGTTGTGTTTGAAGTACTCAGATTTTATATTCAGAACACTATTCAGCTTATTACGCCCCCAAGATGGCCTTATATGAGAAATGTTTCTACACGGTTTGTCTTCGCCTCGTCGAGGCGATCGATTTCGATATAAAAAACATCTAAATCGGAGTTTGTATGCAAAAGTTAGAGCCAAAACAGTGTGCTGCATAAGTTTGCCCCGGAAGTTCCGGGCAAAACTTCCGGGGAGGTTCCGGGCTAAACCGAAAGTTTGCACGCGGTGTGCCCCGAAAACTGGAATTTTAACATTGTTTGCAGATTTGCGGGGCCGATTTCGACATCAAGATGACCTCGGATGAAAAAGTGATCAACTGAATAGTTTTTCTCCATTGCAAGATCTACAACTTTGCTTTTGGGACCATCGTCATCGGAAGTAGTATGCGACCTGCAGATTCAGTGCAAGAGGGCTACTTGATATAATTTCAGCCCAGAAGTTCCGGGCCAGACCGGAAGTTCCGGCCCTCGTAGTCCGAGTTAGGGTAACTTTTGATGATTTGGACGTGATTTGAGTCATTTTCTTGTACGGAAAGTCCAGCCACCTCATATATATGTAAGGGGTGACGGCCGATTGAACAACACACAATCGATCTATCAGTATATCATCTTTTTACCTTTACCTTTATCTCTCTCCCTTGTTCTTCTTCTTCCTCGTTCTTCGTTCGTTCTTTGTTTGCAGGGCGGCGAACTTCGAGGCCCTAGGGGCGATCAGGTCGACCTATGGCAGCCCATAGCCGCCGCAAGCCCTGACGGGGTCCCTCCCGGACGTGTGGGGTTTCGGGTCCTCAAAAGCACCCACCGGATTGCTTGCGTATCGCGCTTCCGGACGGGTCTCCTTTGACATGAGCTGCGGTGCATAAGCCTCGGCGTTGGAGGTACACGGTGACGTGTTCGTGTGCGAACACCGACAAGTCTCTTTACTCGTTCTTTAATGCATCATCCCGCAACTAACTCATTAGTCACATTGCTTGCAAGGCTTATAGTGGTGAGCATTACCGAGAGGGCCCAGAGATACCTCTCCGATACACGGAGTGACAAATCCTAATCTCGATCTATGCCAACCCAACAAAGACCTTCGAAGACACCTGTATAGCATCTTTATAATCACCCAGTTACGTTGTGACGTTTGATAGCACACAAAGTGTTCCGGTATTCGGGAGTTGCATAATCTCATAGTCAGAGGAATATGTATAAGTCATGAAGAAAGCAATAGCAATAAAACTTAACGATCATTATGCTAAGCTAATGGATGGGTCTTGTCCATCACATCATTCTCTAATGATGTGATCCCGTTCATCAAATGAAAACACATGTCTATGGTCAGGAAACTTAACCATCTTTGAGTAACGAGCTAGTCAAGTAGAGGCATACTAGGGACACTCTATTTGTCTATGTATTCACACATGTACCAAGTTTCCGGTTAATACAATTCTAGCATGAATAATAAACATTTATCATGATATAAGGAAATATGAATAACACCTTTATTATAGCCTCTAGGGCATATTTCCTTCAGTCTCCCACTTGCACTAGAGTCAATAATCTAGTTCACATCGTCATGTGATTTAACACCAATAGTTCATATCTTTATGTGATTAGTTCACATCGCCATGTGACTAACACCGAAAGGGTTTACTAGAGTCAATAATCTAGTTCACATCGCTACGTGATTAACACCCAAATAGTACTTAAGGTGTGATCATGTTTTGCTTGTGAGAGAATTTTAGTCAACGGGCCTGTCACATTCAGAGTCGTATGTATTTTGTAAATTTCTATGTCTACAATGCTCTGCATGGAGCTACTCTAGCTAATTGCTCCCACTTTTAATATGTATCTAGATTGAGACTCAGAGTCATCCAGATCGGTGTTAAAGCTTGCATCGACGCAACTCTTTACAATGAACTCTTTATCACCTCCATAACCGAGAAATAATTCCTTATTCTACTAAAGATAATTTTGACCGCTGTCCAGTGATCCACTCCTGGATCACTATTTGATGCGGAGCATCCCATGATCATCCCCATGGACGCACCTACACCTCCAACGACACCATTTGGACCAATGACACGTGCCCGAGCCAAAGCTATCGAAGATAAGGTGAACTCACTCCTCTCCGAACTTCCACTTTCTATGCATGAGACATGGCTACTACCTAAGTCCGAGGTGTTGTGCATGATTAGGCACCAAGAGGGCCCTCCCAAAGATGCGCGTGAAGATGTACAAGTCCCCAAGTCCACAGATGAGGAGAACCAACGGAAGGAGCCAAGAGCATCTCCCAGGCCCCGGACATCCGGCCAAGTCCCCGGACGTCCGGCCACTGGAGCATCTTCCACTACAGCAGGCCATCCGCAGAAGGCTACAAGCCCCGGACATCCGGCCCCGGCAGCCCGGACATCCGGCGCCTCCCGAGCCCCCGGACATCCGGCCACCGGCCCGGAAATCCGGCCCCTCCGAACCCTAGAGCAACAAATGCCACCGCTCCGGCCCGGACATCTGCCCCCAGTCCGGACATCCGGCGTCGCCTGAAAGCTCGGACATCCGGCCCGACCAGCCCAGACATCCGGCCTCCCCTTGAAAGATCGTGGATGTCGCCTAGAGGGGGGGGTGAATAGGCGTTTTAAAATAATTACGGTTTAGGCTTGAACAAATGCGGAATAAACCTAGCGGTTAATTTGCCAAGCACAAAACCTAAAACAACTAGGCTCACCTATGTGCACCAACAACTTATGCTAAGAAAGATAAGCAACTATGTGATAGCAAGATATATGACAAGAAACAATATGGCTATCACAAAGTAAAGTGCATAAGTAAAGGGCTCGGGTAAGAGATAACCGAGGCACGAGGAGACGACGATGTATCCCGAAGTTCACACCCTTGCGGATGCTAATCTCCGTTTGGAGCGGCGTGGAGGCACAATGCTCCCCAAGAAGCCACTAGGGCCACCGTAATCTCCTCACGCTCTCGCACAATGCAAGATGTCGTGATTCCACTAAGGGACCCTTGAGGGCGGTCACCGAACCCGTACAAATGGCAACCCTTGGGGGCGGTTACCGAACCCGTACACTTTGGCAACCCTTGGGGGCGGTCACCAGTACCCGTCAAATTTCTCGGGGAAATCTCCACAACCTAATTGGAGACCCCGACGCTTGCCCGGAGCTTTGCACCACAATGATTGAGCTCCGAACACCAACAACCGTCTAGGGCGCCCAAGCACCCAAGAGGAACAAGCTCAAGGGTACCAAGCACCCAAGAGTAATAAGCTTCTCAACTTGTAACTTCCACGTATCACGTGGAGAACTCAAACCGATGCACCAAATGGAATGGCAAGGGCACACGGAGTGCCCAAGTCCTTCTCTCTCAAATCCCACCGAAGCAACTAATGCCAGGGAGGAAAATGAGAGGAAGAACAAGGAAGAGAACACCAAGAACTCCAAGATCTAGATCCAAGGGGTTCCCCTCACATAAAGGAGAAAGTGATTGGTGGAAATGTGGATCTAGATCTCCTCTCTCTTTTCCCTCAAAAACTAGCAAGAATCCATGGAGGGATTGAGAGTTAGCAAGCTCGAAGAAGGTCAACAATGGGGGAAGAACACGAGCTCAAAGGATAAGGTTCATTGGGGAAGAAGACCCCCTTTTATAGGAGGGAAAAAATCCAACCGTTATGTGCTCAGCCCGCACACGAGCGGTACTACCGCTCAGGCAGAAGAAACATGGAAAAGGAGCAACAAAACATGAACCTTGGGGTGGTAGTACCGCAGGAGACAGCGGTACTACCGCTGGGTTAAGCGGTACTACCGCTCCCTTCGGCGGTACTGCCGCGCAGAACGAAGGGGAAAGGGAAAGAGGAAACCGGGCGGTACTACCGCGAAGGAAGGGCGGTACTGCCGCTAAGGAGCGGTACTGCCGCAGCAAGGTACCGCATAATCCGACACAGAAAAGACCCCTCGAATCGACGCGGTAGGGACCTGTTAAGCCAACGGTAGTACTGCTACGGAGTCACCGCCGGTACTACCATTGCGGAGCAGTACTGCCGCTTGTGACTCCTCAGCGGTACTACCGCTGGGTACCACGGTACTACCGCTGGGACCCTGACAAAAACCACACTCAAGAAAACCAGAACTGCCATAACTTCTGCATATGAGCTCGAATTGAGCAAACTCAAGCTTGTTGGAAACAAGACGACGAGTAGCATCAAAACCTCCAACTGAGAAGAGGCAGGGGAGGTATGCCTAACAAAAAGAGGAGTGAAACCTCCAACCGAGAAGAACCGGCAAAACCTCCAACATCGAAAACATCATAGAAGATGCAAGCGAACTCCGTTTTGGATGAACTCAAGCTTGTCAACAAGATGACCGTAAGCTCTAAGACTCACAAAGGGAACCAAACAAGAACCAAGAAAGATGATGCAAGGATGCAATGGTTTGAGCTCTCAACGAACGATATGATCAAGCTACTCATTGAGAGCCCCCCTTGATAGTATGGCAATCGATCCTATAACCCGGTCTCCCAACTACCATCATGAGACCGGTTAAATAGAAAACCTATCAAGGGCAAACCTTTGCCTTGCACATGGTCCACTTGAGCTAGATGATGACGATCTTGACTCCCTCAAGTTGGACCACCCTTCTTGATTGTGTTGGCTCGATGAAGACTAGTTGATTGCTCCCCCATACTCCACTATGGGTGAGCCTTTCTTCCGCACATCTTCACAAGTCCATTGTCACCACAATGGACGACAAGCTTCAAGCATTTGATCTCTTCGTGATGCTCCACTTGAACTTGCACCGCAACCTTTCTTGATTGTGTTGAGTCGATGAAGACTAGTTGATTGCTCCCCCATACTCTACTATGGGCGAGCTACTCTTCCGCACATCTTCATAGGTCCATTGTCACCACAAAGGACAACAAGCTTCAAGCATTTGATCTCTTCGTGGTGCTCCACTTGAACTTGCACACCGCAACCTAACCCCACAAAGAACCCTCACGAAGACCATGGGTTAGTACACACAGCGTAATTGACAATGCTTACCATACCATGGGATCACTTGATCCCTCTCGGTACATCTTCTACGCTTTGTGGGTTGATCATCTTGATTCACTCTTTAACTTAGTCTTGATCAACCTCTCACAAGACCAATCTTTAGGTAATTCCTTGAATAGCACCTTGGTCGACACAAACTCTCCTTGAAACCAACACATGTACTCCAAGAAAAGCCTATGGACAAAGCCTTCAAATATAACTCAAGGCAACCATTAGTCCATAGAGATTGTCATCAATTACCAAAACCAAACATGGGGGCACTGCATGTTCTTTCACCCCTGTCTGCGCACAGTGAAGGGCCGAGGCCCGTGTATCCCTTCTTCCCCCTAGACTATATATACTCCATCCCATACAACTTTCTAGGGTTAGCAAAGGATTATCTCATATTTTGTGTGAGAGCTTTGCTCATCCACTTGGTTACCTTCTCCTCGGAGATTCGAGCCTCCACCGGAGAAGATCCCCCAAGCGGATTCAAGACCCCTCTTTAGGGAAGAACATCAAGACCTCCTCACGGAGAAGAACCGGTTACCCTTTTGTATCGTCCCTAGTTGTCCGTGGACCATGTATCGTTCTATGTATCCAAGGATCTAGCACATGTGTGACTATCTTGTTGGTTTGAGTGTTCCTCTTTGTGCCCCTTTGTGATTTCCCCTCGTGTTTTCCCCTCGTGTTCTTCGTGTTCTTCGCGGGATCCGCTCCTTTCGTGAAAGATCGGGCGATTAGGGTTCTACCCTACATCATCATGGTGTCAGAGCCACGTTGATCACGATTTCGGAGCCTCCCCGTTGCGTTTCTAGCCTAATTTTGTTGTTTTTCGTCCTAATCTGAAAATCCCCACCAAAAATAGCCCCAATTTTTTTTTCTGATTTGTCGGTGTGTTGAGATTTTGTTGGTTTGTATCCGTGGATTTGCTTTGTTCTGAGTGGATCTAGCTTCCCATCCTTTTCCCCCCAATTCCCATCCACAAATTCCTCTGAATTTCGCCCGGATTTAACCTCTCCACGCGGTGTTCATCCTGCTCATCCCCGGATCCAGAGCCCGGACATCCGGCTCGTCAAGCTTGGACATCCGGCCATCCACCCAGACATCCGACCCCTGGCAGCAACATCTCCATCCACCGCACCGTTTTCCGCCCAATTTCCACCAAATTTTGTTCCGGTGCCCACCATATATCATATACACTTCCGCATACCTCCACCACTTCCGCATAACCCAACCATTTTGGACCGTTTTGCTCTCCGACACAATTGCTACTTCGAGGTTTGAGAATTTGAGTTGCGGTACCGTATCCTTTTGTGTTTCAGCTATCTAGGTACGGTTCGACATCGACATCACCGCCGCTCATCTTCGCCACGGACGTGTCCTACATCGTCATCAACAACGACTACCTCGACTACACCTTGGTATTCGTGCCACCATTTTGACACCATACCGGAAGCAAGACCGGTAACCTCATCGTGGTATTGGACATATCACTCTTTCCATTACATTGATAGCCATTATAGCCTTACTCCTTTGTGTCGCTTACCCATCAAGACTAGCCATTGAGTATTGCCGGCAACGAGACTTGTGCACATTAGTGATCATACTTCCCATAGCATACATACATCGTTGCATATATTGGTATCATCTCTTGTGTCACAAAGTTGTCATCGCATACTCATTTGCTATCTTGGTTCGTCAAGCATTGCATGAGAAAAGAGCTCAAACATCAAAGAGCCAAACAAGCTTTTAAGCAAAGAGAAAAGATAAGCAAAGAGCTTTTAAGCAAGAACCATAGCATCTTACAACATTAAGATTGTCATACTCGATCATCTTGGATCATATCATAGCAACACCTTGCATAGAACATATCTGGGATAGAAGTCGTTGCATTTTTGCTAAGTAGGTTGTGCACAAGTTCTTGTATCCGCCTATTGTGCAATCGTGCTAGCGTCTCTCTAGTGGTGTGCAACAAGAGCATTTTTGTGGATTCCACATTTTGGCTCACCCTTGGTTGCACAACCCCACTTATCTTTTTGCGTGTGTGTTTCCGTGTACCTTATATGCTTGGTCTACTTGTTACATTGCATCTTGTGAATCCTTTCCAACATTATTGAAGCTCACTTACAATTGCATCAAATTTTTGTGCCACCATCCTAACCAAGCCCCACCAAAAGCTTTTACTTGTGTAGGTGTGAGAAACCGACAAGTGCTAGTACCAATTGTGCTATTTCCTTGTCCTACATTGGAGTGATCCTCGATCCACTTTCAACTTCGGTCAAGGCCAAGTACTTCTACCAACCCACTCTTCATGGAGCAAGACGACGACATGAACTCCTTCGTCACCAAGAGTCACCTCTTTGGTGCACAATGTGCTTTGCATCAAGAGCAACAAGCTATGAGTGAATGTATCGACAACCTTGCCGCCGACTTGCGACTTTCCGAGCAGCGTACAAGGGACTACTTCGACCACAAGATCGACGATCACAAGCAAGAGAATGACGCAAGGATGGACAAAATTCGTGCTTTGTTGCTCAACCGCTCGTCTTCCACTTCAAGAAGGAGCCGTTCAAGCCGCCACTCCGACTTCACCCTCTCTGGCTCAAGTACACCGACATTGAACACTCTTCGCCGGGCCGCGCGCACCGATCGGCAAGCAAGCCTCAATCCGCTACGCGACACCGACTCTCAAGAGCGCCGACAACGTCAAACTCAAGAGGCCTTTGCGCTAGCCCGAGAACGGCAACGCCAACGCCAACATGAAGAGGAAGAGCGAGCGCGTCTACACCAAAATGCTCAAGATGCCGAGGCACAATGTCAAGAACAACAACTCCGTGACGCTCAAGCACTTGCGGTGCAACAAGCTCTACGCGATTCGAGTCGAGCCGTTGCCGACCGAAGCCGACAAGCCTGTGAACAAGAGGAAGCATTTCGCGAAGAAATTCAAGAACGAAGATTTCAAGCTCGCGTGCATCGTCAAGTTCCTCCTCGAGCTCGACCAGCTCCTCCACGACAAGAACAACATGACGATAACAACCCTCCGCGCCAAGAGCACCACGAGTTGCACAATCATCAACAACATGGGTGTCATCATCCCCGACCCCAACACAATGAAGAGCAACGTTATGGCAAACTCAAGTTCACCATGCCCAAGTTCAACGGAAGCAACGATCCCGAAGAGTACCTTTCATGGGCATTGAAGGTTGACAAGATCTTCCGTTTGCACAATTTTGAATAAGAGAAGAAGATCGCGATGGCATCCCTTGAGTTCCAAGACTATGTCCTCATTTGGTGGGAGCAAATCATAGAGCGCCGAGAGGCAAGAGGTGAACCACCCATCACTACTTGGGCGCAAATGAAGGATGTCATGAGAGCACACTTCATACCTACCTACTACAACCGCGACCTCTTCAAGAAACTCCAACAACTCAAGCAAGGAACAAAGAGCGTTGAAGAATATTACAAGGAGATGGAGATTGCAATGATAAGAGCCAATGTCACGGAAGATGATGAGCAAACAATGGCACGTTTCTTGAATGGACTCAATCATCCTATCAAGAAGATCGTCGATTTCCAACCATACTCAAATCTCATCGAGCTAGTGCACCAAGCTACCAAAGCGGAACACCAAGTGCAAGATGATTTCAAGTATGCCAAGTTCTCATCCAAGTCATACGGCTTCTCCAACAACCAAGCTTCAACGACTCCAACACCGACTACAAATCCTTCTACTTCCAACATCGACAAGTCAACTTTCAAGAAAGCTTCGTCAACTACAAGTCATCCTACTACGACCAACTTCAAGCCGAGAGCTTCATCATCATCAACCCCAACCGATGAGACCGTCAAGACGAGTTCCTTCAAGTGCTTCACTTGCGGAGGCTGAGGCCACAAGTCCTACGAGTGCACCAACAAGCGAACCATGGTCTTCAACGACGATGGCACCTATGACTCCATGAGCGAAGGCGAAATGGAAGCCCTCGAGCAAGTCGCCATGCACCGCCAAGTGAACAATGAAGAAGAACACGTCTTTTGTGATGAAGACTCAAGTCCCGCACTTGTTGTCTCCAAAGTCTTGACTCTCCAACATCACCAAGAAGAAGACCAACGATGCCACATATTCCACACCAAGGCTGGCATCAATGGACGATCCGTCAGTCATCATCGATGGAGGGAGTTGTCATAATCTCGCAAGTGAAGAACTTTGCTCCAAGCTCCAATTTCCCAAGACGAAGCATCCACATCCATACAAAGTGCAATGGCTTAGTGACTCCGACACCATCCAAGTCGAGCACCGAGTACAAGTCTCCTTCAAAATCGGCGCCTACGAAGACACCTTGGAGTGCGACCTCGTTCCTATGACCGTTTGTCATCTTCTCCTTGGACGGCCATGGCAATTTGATAGAGGAGTCGTCCACAACGGCCGAACGAACCACAACATCTTCAAGATGAAGGGCAAGGAGTACGTCCTCCGTCCAATGTTGCCAAGTAAAGTGATCGCCGACAAGCAAGCCACCCATCGTGGAGATCATAGTGAGAGAGCGAGCCACCAAAAAGAGAGTGAGCGCTGCTACGTCTTGAGCTTGCGTTGGTTTTCCCCGAAGAGGAAGGGATGATGCAGCAGAGTAGCGTAAGTATTTCCCTCAGTTTTTGAGAACCAAGGTATCAATCCAGTAGGAGCCCACGCTCAAGTCCCTCGTACCTGCACAAAGCGATATCTACTCACAACCAACGCGATTAGGGGCTGTCAAGCCCTTCACGGTCACTTACGAGAGTGAGATCTAATAGATAGAATATTTTTGGTATTTTTGATATAAAGATGCAAAGTAAAAAGCAAAGGCAAAGTAAATAGCAAAAAAATATAAAAGTGATGGAGATTGATATGATGAGAATAGACCCGGGGGCCATAGGTTTCACTAGTGGCTTCTCTCAAGAGCATAAGTATTCTATGGTGGGTGAACAAATTACTCTTGAGCAATTGATAGAATTGTGCATAATTATGAGAATATCTAGGCATGATCATGTATATAGGCATCACGTCCGTGACAAGTAGATCGAAACGATCCTGCATCTACTACTATTACTCCACTCATCGACCGCTATCCAGCATGCATCTAGAGTATTAAGTTAAAAACAGAGTAACGCCTTAAGCAAGATGACATGATGTAGAGAGATAAATTCATGCAATATGAAATAAACCCCATCTTGTTATCCTCGATGGCAACGATACAATACGTGCCTTGCTGCCCCTTCTGTCACTGGGTAAGGACATCGCAAGATCGAACCCAAAGCTAAGCACTTCTCCCATGGCAAGAACTACCAATCTAGTTGGCCAAACCAAACGGATAATTCGAAGAGACTTGCAAAGATAACAAATCATGCATAAAAGAATTCAGAGAAGTTTCAAATATTATTCATAGATAGACTTGATCATAAACCCACAATTCATCGGTCTCAACAAACACACCGCAAAAAGAAGATTACATCGAATAGATCTCCACAAGAGAGGGGGAGAACTTTGTATTGAGATTCAAAGAGAGAGAAGAGGCCATCTAGCTACTAACTATGGACCCGAAGGTCTGAGGTAAACTACTCACACTTCATTGGAGGGGTTAGGATGATGTAAAAGCCCTCCGTGATGACGGCCCTCTTCCGGCAGAGCTCCGGAACAGGCCCCAAGATGGGATCTCATGGATACAGAAAGTTGCGGCGGTGGAATTAGGTTTTTGGCTCCTGTTCTGATTGTTTGGGGGTACGTGTGTATATATAGGAGGAAGGAGTACGTCGGTGGAGCACCGAGGGGCCCACGAGGTAGGGGGTGCGCCCTAGGGGGGCGCCCCCACCCTCGTGACCACCTCTTTGATCCCTTGCAGTAGGGTCCAAGTCTCCTGGATCACGTTCGGTGAGAAAATCACATTTCCGAAGATTTTATTCCGTTTGTACTCCGTTTGATATTCCGTTTATCCGAGACACCAAAATAGGCAAAAAACAGCAATTCTGGGCTGGGCCTCCGGTTAATAGGTTAGTCCCAAAAATAATATAAAAGTGGAAAATAAAGCCCAATATATTCCAAAACAGTAGATAATATAGCATGGAGCAATCAAAAATTAGAGATATGTTGGAGACGTATCAGGCATCCCCAAGCTTAATTCGTGCTCGTCCTCGAGTAGGTAAATGATAAAAAGAGAATTTTTGATGCGGAGTGCTGCTTGGCATAATTTCAATGCAAATCTTCTTAATTGTGGTATGAATATTTAGATTAGAAAGATTCAAGAAAAAATTTTATATTGACATAGAAAATAATAAACTTCAAGCATACTAACAAAGCAATTATGTCTTCTCAAAATAACATGGCCAAAGAAAGTTATCCCTACAAAATCATATAGTCTGGCTATGCTCCATCTTCCTCACACAAAATATTTAAATCATGCACAACCCCGATGACAAGCCAAGCAATTGTTTCATACTCTAACTTTTTCAATCTTCACGCAATACATGAGCGTGAGCCATGGATATAGCACTATAGGTGGAATAGAATGGTGGTTGTGGAGAAGACAAAAAGGAGAAGATAGTCTCACATCAACTAGGCGTATCAACGGTCTATGGAGATGCCCATCAATAGATATCAATGTGAGTGATTAGGGATTGCCATGCAACGGATGCACTAGAGCTATAAATGTATGAAAGCTCAACAAAAGAAACTAGTGGGTGTGCATCCAACTTGCTTGCTCACGAAGACCTAGGGCAATTTGAGGAAGCCCATCATTGGAATATACAAGCCAAGTTATATAACGTAAAATTCCCACTAGTATATGAAAGTGACAATATATGAGACTCTCTATATGAAGAACATGGTGCTACTTTGAAGCACAATATATGAGACTTCCTATATCATGGTGCTACTTTGAAGCACAAGTGTGGAAAAAAAATGATAGTAGCATTGCCCCTTTTTATTTATATATAATTTTTTGGGCCTTTTTTTATTTGGCCTTTCTCTTTTTTTCTTCTTTTTTGGGACAATGCTCTATTGAATGATGATCATCACACTTCTATTTATTTACAACTCAATGATTACAACTCGATACTAAAACAAAGTATGACTCTATATGAATGCCTCCGGCGGTGTACCGGGATATGCAATGAATCAAGAGTGACAAGTATGAAAGAATTATGTACGGTGGCTTTGCCACAAATACTATGTCAACTACATGATCATGCTAAGCAATATGACAATGATGGATGTGTCATGATGAACTAGATGGTGGAAAGTTGCATGGCAATATATCTCGGAATGGCTATGGAAATGCCATAATAGGTAGGTATGGTGGCTGTTTTGAGGAAGGTATATGGTAGGTGTATGATACCGGTGAAAGGTGCACGGTATTAGAGATTCTAGCAAGGGTGGAAGGGTGGGAGTGCGTATAATCCATGGACTCAACATTAGTCATAAAGAACTCATATACTTATTGCAAAAATTTAGAAGTTATCAAAGCAAAGTATTACGCGCATGCTCCTAGGGGGATAGATTGGTAGGAAAAGACCATCGCTCGTCCCCGACCTCCACTCATAAGGAAGACAATCAATAAATAAATTATGCTCCGACTTCATCACATAATGGTTCACCATACGTGCATGCTACGAGAATCACAGACTTCAACACAAGTATTCTTTAAATTCACAACTACTCAACTAGCATGACTTTAATATTATCACCTCCATATCTCAAAACAATTATCATGCTTCAATCTTTTCTTAGTATTCAACACACTCAAAAAGTTTCACAAATCTTGAATACCAAGCATATTATTGTTAGGCAAATTACCATGTTATTAAGAGACTCTCAAATTAATTTAAGTGAAGCATGAGAGATCAATAGTTTCTTTAAAACGAATCCACCATCGTGCTCTAAAAGATCTAAGTGAAGCACATAGAGCAAAATTATCTAGCTCAAAAGATATAAGTGAAGCACATAGAGCAAAATTATCTAGCTCAAAAGATATAAGTGAAGCACATAGAGTATTCTATCAAATTTTAATTCATGTATGGCTCTCTTAAAAGGTGTGTACAGCAAGGATGATTGTGGCATACTAACAAACAAAGACACAAATAATACAAGACGCTCCAAGCAAAACACATATCATGTTGGTGAATAAAAATATAGCTCCAAGTAAACTACCGATGGAAGTGGACGAAAAAGAGGGGATGCCTTCCGGGGCATCCCCAAGCTTTGACTTTTTGGTGTCCTTGGATTATCTTGGGGGTGCCATGGGCATCCCCAAGCTTAGGCTCTTTCCACTCCTTGTTCCATGATCCATCAAAAGAATTCACCCAAAACTTGAAAACTTCACAACACAAAACTCAAGATAGAGAACTCGTGAGCTCCGTTAGCGAAAGAAAACAAAAGACCACTTCAAGGTACTGTAATGAACTCATTTTTTATTTGTATTGGTGTTAAATCTACTGTATTCCAACTTATCTATGGATTATAAACTATTTTACTAGCCATAGATTCATCAAAATAAGCAAACAACACACGAAAAACAGAATCTGACAAAAACAGAACAGTCTGTAGTTATCTGTAGCTAGCGCAAAATCTGGAACCCCAAAAATTCAAAAATAAATTTCTGGACATGAGTAATTTATCTATTAATCATCTGCAAAAATAATTAACTAAATATAACTCTTCAAATAAAAATGACAGTAGTTCTCGTGAGCGCTAAAGTTTCTGTTTTTTACAGCAAGTTCAACAAGACTTTCCCCAAGTCTTCCCAACGGTTCTACTTGGCACAAACAATAATTAAACACAAAAAACACAACCAAAACAGAGGCTAAATAATTTATTTATTACTAAACAGGAGCAAAAAGCAAGGAAAAAAAATAAAATTGGGTTGCCTCCCAACAAGCGCCATCGTTTGACGCCCTAGCTAGGCATAACAAGCAAGGATAGATCTAAGTATTGCCATCTTTGGTAGGTAATTCTTCAATTAGGCATCTACCATCTTTAGGAATTTCTTTATTTTTATTAATTATCAAACTTTTAGGCACAAGATCGAAAAATTCATTTGTAATAAATGGTTCTTTAATGATAGCAAAAAGATTGGGATGAATACTTATAGATTTAAGATCAGCAGTTTCCTTACTAGATGATTCACCCTTATTTTTAGGAATATACATAAGCTTGGCAATTTTAGTAGGAGGACTAGGAGTATTCTTTATGGAAGAAAAAGCGGTTCCCAAATTTGCAATGATACCCTCAAGTTTATCAATTCTAGTAGAATCTAAGTTCATCTTCTCATTAACTATGGGTTCCTTTTTCTTAATATTTTTCAATGTCATTCCTACCTTAGATCCATATTGAGTAATTTGATTGTGGATCTTTTTATCTAGATTTTCAATTGATTCAATAGTAGCAACTTTATTTTCAATAATTTCAAGTCTTTGCATAACATGCTCCAAAGTTAACATGGTTCCATTAACCAAAAGAGGTGGTGAGCCAAATAAATCTATCATAGCATTATAAGAATCAAAAGTATGGCTACCCAAGAAGTTCCCTCCGGTAATGGTATCGAGGATATATCTATATCAAGGATTAACACCTACATAAAAATTGCGAAGAAGAACTACGATATATTGTTTCCTGGTAGATCTATTTTGAGCATTGCAAATTCTATACCAAGCATCTTTTAGATTTTCTCCCTCCCTTTGTTTAAAATTTAGAACTTCAGATATGAGACTAGCCATGACGACAAGCAAACAAACTAGCACACGAGCAAAGAAAAAGCAAGCGGACAAAAAGAGGCAAATAGAGAGGGAGTATAGAGAGAGAGAGAGAGGGCGAATAAAACGGCAAGGGTGAATTGGGGGGAGAGGAAAACGAGAGGCAAATGGCAAATAATGTAATGCAAGAGATAGGGATTGTGATGGGTACTTGGTATATTGACTTTTTGCGTAGAATCCCCGGCAACGGCGCCAGAAATCCTTCTTGCTACGTCTTGAGCTTGCGTTGGTTTTCCCCGAAGGGAAGGGATGATGCAGTAGAGTAGCGTAAGTATTTCCCTCAGTTTTTGAGAACCAAGGTATCAATCCAGCCTCGTACCTGCACAAAGCGATAGCTACTCGCAACCAACGCGATTAGGGGTTGTCAAGCCCTTCACGGTCACTTACGAGAGTGAGATCTGATAGATAGAATATTTTTGGTATTTTTGATATAAAGATGCAAAGTAAAAAGTAAAGGCAAAGTAAATAGCAAAACAATATAAAAGTGATGGAGATTGATATGATGAGAATAGACCCGGGAGCCATAGGTTTCACTAGTGGCTCTCAAGAGCATAAGTATTCTACGGTGGGTGAACAAATTACTGTTGAGCAATTGATAGAATTGTGCATAATTATGAGAATATCTAGGCATGATCATGTATATAGGCATCACGTCCGTGACAAGTAGATCGAAACGATTCTGCATCTACTACTATTACTCCACTCATCGACCACTATCCAGCATGCATCTAGAGTATTAAGTTAAAAATAGAGTAACGCCTTAAGCAAGATGACATGATGTAGAGAGATAAATTCATGCAATATGAAATAAACCCCATCTTGTTATCCTCGATGGCAACGATACAATATGTGCCTTGCTGCCCCTTCTGTCACTGGGTAAGGACACCACAAGACCGAACCCAAAGCTAAGCACTTCTCCTATGGCAAGAACTACCAATCTAGTTGGCCAAACCAAATGGATAATTCGAAGAGACTTGCAAAGATAACCAATCATGCATAAAAGAATTCAGAGAAGATTCAAATATTATTCATAGATAGACTTGATCATAAACCCACAATCCATCGGTCTCAACAAACACACCGCAAAAAGAAGATTACATCGAATAGATCTCCACAAGAGAGGGGGAGAACTTTGTATTGAGATTCAAAGAGAGAGAAGAATCCATCTAGCTACTAACTATGGACCCGAAGGTTTGAGGTAAACTACTCACACTTCATCGGAGGGGCTAGGATGATGTAGAAGCCCTCCGTGATGACGGCCCTCTTCTGGCAGAGCTCCGAAACAGGCCCCAAGATGGGATCTCGTGGATACAGAAAGTTGCGGCGGTGAAATTAGGTTTTTGGCTCCTGTTCTGATCGTTTGGGGGTACGTGTGTATATATAGGAGGAAGGAGTACGTCGGTGGAGCACCGAGGGGCCCACGAGGCAGGGGGGCGCGCCCTAGGGGGGGCACCCTCGTGACCACCTCTTTGATCCCTTGCAGTAGGGTCCAAGTCTCCTGGATCACGTTCGGTGAAAAAATCACGTTTCCAAAGATTTTATTCCGTTTGGACTCCATTTGATATTCCGTTTATCCGAAACACTGAAATAGGCAAAAAACAGCAATTCTGGGCTGGGCCTCCGGTTAATAGGTTAGTCCCAAAAATAATATAAAAGTGGAAAATAAAGCCCAATATAGTCCAAAACAGTAGATAATATAGCATGGAGCAATAAAAAATTATAGATACGTTGGAGACGTATCAAGCGCCACAAGCCAAAATCGAGTGCCTCCACGATGAGCGAGAACAAGAACCTAGTTCTATTTGCCACCAAACGTGAGGTAAGGGAAGTGTGTGAGAACCCATCTAGTGTCCTACACTACGTCCTCATGTGCAAGGAAAATGCACCACAAACTAACACTTCTCACACTCTTCCTCTAGTGTTGTCTTCTCTTTTGCAGGAATTTCAAGATGTTTTCCCCGATGAGCTACCTCCGGGTCTACCTCCTCTACGAGGCATTGAGCACCGAATCGACCTCATCCCCGGAGCACCTCTTCCGAACAAAGCTCCATACCGTGTTGTAAGGGCATATTTATCCCTAAGGTGTTTTGGTGATTGATGACAACGCGTTTGCGGACTAATCGTGTGCCTTGAGTATCCCAGACATTTCATCACTAGGCACAAGATGGTTGGGTGCCCCTCGAAGACTGTTGACGACGGCGTCTTTTCTACGTTTCTTTTTGGTGGATTTGAGTCATAGGAAAGCCGTACTATTAAGAGGGGGTCCGCGTCAGAAAGGTTTGGGTGGAATCATCACGTACACGTCTCCTTCTTGTCCCCTCCTTTTCCCTTGGAGCTTCCTCCGCTTTCTCGCCTCCCTGGTTTTGGCTGCTGAGTTGGGTCGCGGTAGTACTGCTCCCAGGAGAGCGGTAGTACCATAGGTGTTGGGTTTCGTAGTAATTTCAAAAAATTTCCTACGCACACGCAAGATCATGTGATGCATAGCAACGAGGGGGAGAGTGTTGTCTACGTACCCAACGCAGACCGACTGCGGAAGCGATGACACAACGTAGAGGAAGTAGTCGTATGTCTTCACGATCCAACCGATCAAGCACCGAAACTACGGCACCTTCGAGTTCGAGCACACGTTCAACTCGATGACGATCCCCAGACTCTGATCCAGCAAAGTGTCGGGGAAGAGTTCCGTCAGCACGACGGCGTGGTGACGATCTTGATGAACTACAGCAGCAGGGCTTCACCTAAACTCCGCTACAGTATTATCGAGGTATATGGTGGCAGGGGGCACCGCACACGGCTAAGGAATAGATCACGTGGATCAACTTGTGTGTCTAGAGGTGCCCCCTGCCTCCGTATATAAAGGAGTAGAGGGGGGAGGCTGGCCGGCCAAGGAGGAGGGCGCAGGAGAGTCCTACTCCCTCTAGGAGTAGGATTCCCCCCCAATCCTAGTCGGAATAGGATTCGCGGAGGGGGAAAAGAGGAGGAGGGGGACGGCCACCTCTCCTAGTCCTAATAGGACTAGGGGAAGGGGGAGGCGCACAGCCCATCTAGGGCAGCCTCTTCTCTTTTCCACCAAGGCCCACTATGGCCCATATAGCTCCCGGGGGGTTCCGGTAACCCTCCCGGTATTCCGGTAAAATCCCGATTTCACCCGGAACACATCCGATATCCAAACATAGGCTTCCAATATATCAATCTTTACGTCTCGACCATTTCGAGACTCCTCGTCATGTCCATGATCACATCCGGGACTCCGAACAACCTTTGGTACATCAAAATGCATAAACTCATAATATAACTGTCATCGTAACCTTAAGCGTGCGGACCGTACGGGTTCGAGAACAATGTAGACATGACCGAGACACGTCTCCTGTCAATAACCAATAGCGGGACCTGGATGCCCATATTGGCTCCTACATATTCTACGAAGATCTTTATCGGTCAGACCGCATAACAACATACGTTGTTCCCTTTGTCATCGGTATGTTACTTGCCCGAGATTCGATCGTCGGTATCCAATACCTAGTTCAATCTCGTTACCGGCAAGTCTCTTTACTCGTTCCGTAATACATCATTTCACAACTAACATATTAGTTGTAATGCTTGCAAGGCTTATGTGATGTGTATTACCGAGAGGGCCCAGAGATACCTCTCCGACAATCGGAGTGACAAATCCTAATCTCGATATACGCCAACCCAACATCTACCTTCGGAGACACCTGTAATGCTCCTTTATAATCACCCAGTTACGTTGTGACGTTTGGTAGCACCCAAAGTGTTCCTCCGGCAACCGGGAGTTGCATAATCTCATAGTCATAGAAACATGTATAAGTCATGAAGAAAGCAATAGCAACATACTAAACGATCGTGTGCTAAGCTAATGGAATGGGTCATGTCAATCAGATCATTCAACTAATGATGTGACCTCGTTAATCAAATAACAACTCATTGTTCATGGTTAGGAAACATAACCATCTTTGATTAACGAGCTAGTCAAGTAGAGGCATACTAGTGACACTTTGTTTGTCTATGTATTCACACATGTATTATGTTTCCGGTTAATACAATTCTAGCATGAATAATAAACATTTATCATGATTATAAGGAAATAAATAATAACTTTATTATTGCCTCTAGGGCATATTTCCTTCAATAGGCACCAGCGGTAGTACCGTGCGGTGGCGCGGTAGTACCGCAGGTGCCCACGGTAGTACCGCTCCCTTGGAGCTGCACTATCGCTGCCCACCAGGCTAGTACCGCTCCTTCGCGGTAGTAGGGGCGGATGTAATTTTTTACATACGCACCTACCGCCGTAGTACCTCTTTCGCTCCGTGGTAGTACCGTGCTATGTTGTCAGGCAGTAGTACCGCCCCTCGGCAGTACTATTGTGTCGGGTTTTTGCTTCTTCTGTTTCTTTGCGGAAGTAGGCACGGATGTTTCCTCCCCCTGGCTAGGGGATTTCTGCCTTACGGTAGTACCGCATGGAGGCGTGGTAGTACCGCCCTCAGCTCCTGCGCGTCAGATCTGACCTTGCTGTCGCTGGGGTTGCGGCAGTACCACGGGCCTGTACGGTAGTACCGCATGGCCATGCGGTAGTACCGCTGGCCTGGCGCGGTAGTACCGCTGGCCGCGGGCTGGTTTGTGGGTAGCGGTTGGATCTTTGTCCTACCTATATAAGGAGTCCCCTTCTTCCCTGTTGACTCATCTCTTCTAACCCTAAGCTCCATTATTGCTCTAAGCTCCATTTTCGCCCGATCTCACTCCCTAGCCAATCAAACTTGTTTATTTGTTCGGGAGTGGTTGAGAAGGCCTCGATCCACACTTCCACCAAGAGAAATTTGATTTCCCCCCACTAATCCCTTGCGGATCTTGTTACTCTTGGGTGTTTGAGCATCCTAGACGGTTGAGGTCACCGCGAAGCCATAGTCCATTGTGGTGAAGCTTCATGGTGTCGTTGGGAGCCTCCAATTGAGTTGTGGAGATTGCCCCAACCTTGTTTGTAAAGGTTCGGCCGCCGCCTCCAAGGGCACCAATAGTGGAATCACGGCATCTCGCATTGTGTGAGGGCGTGAGGAAAATACAGTGGCCCTAGTGGCTTCTTGGGGAGCATTGTGCCTCCACACCGCTCCAACGGAGACATACTTCCTCTCAAAGGGAAGGAACTTCGGTAACACATCCTCGTCTCCACCGTCTCCACTCTTGGTTATCTCATGCCTTTACTTGTGCAAGTTTATTTGTATCGTATCACTTGCTTGCTTGTGTTCCTATCCTTGTTGCATCATATAGGTTGCTCACCTAGTTTCATATCTAGACAGCCTACTTTGATGCAAATTGTTAAAGAAAAGCTAAAAATTGTTAGTTGCCTATTCACCCCCCTCTAGTCAACCATATCGATCCTTTCAATTGGTATTAGAGCCAGGTTTCTTCATTAAGGACTTTACTGTCTGAAGAGTATGGTTAATACCGTAGAAGGTGTGGAGGAACACTCCGATGTGAATCCGACCTCGTCTACGGGCGATGGGGGAACCTCGGTCTCTTATGAGGAGTTCAATGTGGCCTTGGAGACATTGAAAACCTCCATGATGACCGAGGTTGAAAGCATGTTTACTATATTCCTTGAGGGGCTTAAACTATCCACCGCACCGTTGAAAGTGGGTGATCCCACCGACAAGGTGACGGATGCTATCTCCGATAAGGGGGAAGCTAGTAGTGAAAAGGCTCCTTCTTCTAGTGGTAAAAATGGCACCGGCATCTTTGCTCATGTGGAACCACCACTTGTTTATGGTGGACCGGTTCCTTCCACTCATTTGAATCATGCCGGTCCTCCCCCTAAGATTGTGAAAAATGAGGACTTTGATTCTTGGGTTTACCGCTTTAAACGTCATTTAAATCATGTGAACACTAACCTTTGGAGAATCGTTGAAGAATGTTTATATCCGCGTGATCCAAGCAACTTCACTCCTCGAGAAGCCGCGGATAATCAATTCAATGAGAATGCTCTCTTCATCATTCAAGATGCAATCCCACCCGAAGACCTACCTCATCTTTGGCCCTTCGCCTTGGCCAAAGACGCATGGCACTGTGTTGTCTCTCTCTACCGGGGAAGCGCAAGCATTCAACGCTCCAACTATGAAGTGGTGCAAGATGAGGCCGATGAGTTTGCAATGAAAGAAGATGAAGAACCTCGTGAGCTTTATCGGAGAGTAACCAAACTCGCGGTCTCACTACGAGATCACGGGAGCAAGGACAGGGATGACAATTGGATCAAGCGGAAATTCCTCAAGGAAATGATGCCCTACCACAAGGCCATGTCCTCCGTCATTCGTCAAAGACCGGACTTCCACACTTTGACCTCAAGCGAAGTGTTGGATGAGTTTGTGGCCATGAACATTTTGGACAAGACCGCCGACAATGCGGTGCTTCGTTCTCAAAGGGCAAAGAAGCCCAACCTTGCATTGAAGGCCAAGCTCAACGTTGAAGTAGAAGAGGAGGAAGAAGAGGAGAGCAACCCCGAAGATACAAAGTATGCATATCATGAACACATGGCACTCGCTTAAAGGCAATTTTGGAGCAAGAAAAACTCGAGGCCAAACTTTAGCAAAAACAACTCAAGTGGCACGAAGAGCAAGCAACGTGTAAGGACTTGCTACAATTGTGGCAACGTGAGTCATTTTGTTGCGGAGTACCCGTATGAGAAGAGGGAAGACAATGGTGGCAAGCTCATCCGAAAGGACAAGGCCAAGTCGTTCCCCAACAAGAGCAACTTCACCAAGAAGACTCCTCCCAAGGCATTGGTGGTACAAGAAGAGTACAATGAGGATGATGAAGGTGATGAGTCGGTTGCCATGGCCTCCGTTTCCATTGCGACGACTCCACGGGTGTCTCTCTTCGACTCACCCAATGAGAGCATCACCGCCAAGTGCCTCATGGCTAAAGCCACCAACAAGGTAACCCCCAACATCAAAACTACCATCATTAATCATCCTTCTCCGACGGATAGCATTAATGAACTTGAGGGAGCTAATGTGGAGGCAAATGAGTTTGAGGCCTTTATGGGCAAACTTAAGGGAAAATCCAAGAAGCACTTTGTTGCTCTCTTGGAACAACTTGGTGAAGCCAATGACATGATCGAGGCTCACGAAGACACCATCACTAAGATGGAAGGGCATAGTCGTGACTATGCCGATGAGATTTCGGATCTTTCCAATGCTCTTGAGGAAGAGCATGGTCTTCGTTTGGCTCTTGAGGAGTCACACAACGTTGATCATGCTAAGTTAAAGAAAGATTATGATCATGTCCTCATTGTTTCTCATGTGCTAAACTCCGAGAAGGACAAACTTGAGGTTGATCTTGCTAGACTCAAAGAGGAGTTTGATCTACTTGACAAGGCTCACAATGTCTTGAAGGGTGCTCTTGCTAGCCTCAAAGAGTCTCATGATCAACTTCAAGTAAAGCTAACCAAGGAAAAAGCCACTTTTCCTCGTATGATGTTAATTGATAATGCAAATGCTACTAACCCGTGTTGTGAGCATGTGCATCTCGTTGAGGAGAACGCTAAGCTAAAGGGGCAACTTGAGAGAGGTCTTGCGACTTGCATACAAGGCAAGAAGAACCTCAACGACCTCTTGATCAACCAAAAGGGAGTTGTGGCCAAGGACGGGGTTGGGTACGTGCCCGACTCCAAGAACAAGAAGAAGAATGACAAGATCAAACGACCTCCTCATCTCATGCAAACCTTTGTGAAGGAGGGAGAGAGTGCCTCCGAGGAGAAGAAGAAGAACAATGCGAAGGGTAGCATTGTCAAAAAGGGCAATGTCATTCCTCGCATCAAAGCCGGCGACTTTAATCCTTCTTATGTGTTATGCCGTGCTAGTGATGGGCATGTCTATGCCAAATTCGTTGGTTCTCCTCATGAATACATTGAATGGTCTATTTGGGTTCCAAAGACCCTTGTTACTAACATCAAAGTAACCATTACAAAATGGGTACCTAAAACCAAGCATTAATCTCTTGTAGGTGTTTGCTTCCGGTGGGGGATCATGGTTGCTCGATAGTGGAGCTACAAATCATATGACCGGAAGCAAGGACTTGGTGGTGGACGTGCAAGATTCCATCTATGCCCACCAATGTCGAGTGGGGTGACGCCTCATCCTCTAAGGTATTGGGACTTGGCAAGGTGGTCATCTCTCATGATCTCATGATCGAGAAGGTCATGATTGTTGAGTCCCTTGCATACAATTTACTTTCCGTTCGTCAACTTGCAATCATGGGCTTTGCCACTTTCTTTGATATCGATATCATGGCCCTCTTGTGGAGCAATACTCTTAAAGTAGCCTTTGTTGGGCATGTCGAGAACGGTCTATATGTGATTAAATTTTCGGAGCGACCCACTAAGACCGCGACATGCCTAATGGCTAAAGTTGATGTGGGATGGCTTTGGCATCGCCGTCTAGCCCATGTCAATATGAGATCTTTGCAAAGTCTCCTCAAGGGGGACCATGTCCGTGGACTAACGAATGTTAGTTTTGCTAAAGATCGTGCTTGCAGTGCTTGTATCGAAGGAAAGCTACATGAGAAGGCTCACCCTCCCACGACTATCATTTACTCAAAGAGGCCTTTGGAGCTCCTTCACATGGATCTCTTTGGGCCTCCATCCTTCGATAGTCTTGGGGGTAGGAAGTATTGCTTGGTGATTGTGGATGACTACTCAAGATACACTTGGGTGTATTTCTTCAAGAGGAAGAGCGAGACCCAACAAACCGTCATTGACTTTGCAAATGAAGCACAACGTCAACACAATGCAAAGATCTTGACAATAAGAAGTGACAACGGCACCGAGTTCAAGAACTACACCTTGGATGAGTTTCTTAGTGATGAGGGATCAAGCATCAATATTCCGCACCTTACACCCCTCAACAAAATGGTGTTGCGGAGAGGAAGAACAAGACGTTGATGGATGCGGCAAGGACCATGATGGCGGAGTTCAAGTCTCCGTACAACTTTTGGGCCGAAGCCATCAACACCGCGTGTCATGCATCCAATCGGCTCTACCTCCGCAAGGGCTTGAACAAGACTCCATATGAGATACTCACCGGTAACAAGCCCAACCTCAAGTACTTTCGGGTGTTCGGGTGTAAGTGTTTCATTCTCAATAAAGGTGTTCGGTTGTCTAAATTTGAGGCTAGAGCTTATGAGGGCATATTTTTTGGTTATGCTACAAACTCTCATGCTTACCGTGTCCTCAATAAATCCACGGGACTTATTGAGGAGACATGTAACATGGAGTTTGATGAGAATAACGGCTCCCAAGTGGAGCAAAGTGGCACTTGTGATGTAGGTGATGAAATTCCTCCTCAAGCCATAAGAAGAATGGGTGTTGGTTTTATCCTACCCATTGAGGAACCCCTTGTGGCCGAAGGAGAAGGAAAAAGCTCCACTCAAGTGGATCCATCACCAACCCAAGGCCCACACGCTTCCGAAGAACAACATGAAGGCCCTCATCCTCAAGAACATGACCAAGGGCAAGATCATGCTCAAGGCGGTGTTGACACATCAAGTGATGCCCAAGGTCAAGTTCTCTCCTCCGAGCAAGTCCAAGAACAAGAACAAGCTCAAGACGACGCTCAAGATGATCAAGTGACCACTCCTCGTCTCACCCCCGAGGAGGAATTGGAGCGTCGTGCCGCCAAGGTTGCTTCCAAGATCTCCACCAAGGATCATCTCATGACGAATGTGCTTGGAAGCTTAAGAAAGGGGGTAAGCACTCGTAGACAATTAGCAAACTATTGTGAGCATCACGCATTTGTCTCTTGTGTCGTACCCCACAAGGTCTATGAGGCGCTAGAAGATCCAGATTGGCTCAATGCCATGCATGAAGAACTCAACAACTTCGAGCGCAACAAAGTGTGGAGATTGGTGCCAAGACCGACGGGGAACCACAATGTCATTGGAACCAAGTGGATATTTAAGAACAAGCAAGATGCCCATGGGATTATCATTCACAACAAGGCTCGTTTGGTAGCACAAGGCTACTCCCAAGTCGAGGGTATCGACTACGGTGAAACCTTTGCTCCCGTTGCTCGTCTTGAACCTATTCGCATGTTGATTGCTTATACTTCTCATCATAACTTTAAGTTACAACAAATGGATGTGAAGAGTCCTTTTCTTAATGGTCCCATTAATGAATTGGTTTATGTCAAGCAACCCCCCGGGTTTGAGGATCCCTACTTTCCCGATCATGTGTGTCAACTCGATAAGGCACTCTATGGCCTTAAACAAGCCCCACGTGCGTGGTATGACCACCTTACCGAGTTGTTACAAGACCGTGGTTTTGAAGTTGGGCTAATCGACCCCACTCTTTTTACTAAGAAGGTCAAAGGGGAGTTGTTTGTGTGCCAATTATATGTTGATGATATCATCTTTGGTTCCCCTAACAAAGCTTTCAATGAGGAATTTGCCGCTCTCATGACCTCAAAGTTCGAGATGTCTTCCATGGGAGAGTTGAAGTTCTTTCTAGGGTTCAAAGTGAAGCAAAGAAGAGAAGGAACCTTCATCAACCAAGCCAAATATACTCAAGACATGCTCAAGAGATTCAAGCTAAGTGATGTCAAGCGGGCTTCCACTCCAATGCCCACCAAGTGCCAACTTGACATAGATCCCAACGGTAAAGCGGTGGATCAAAAGGTATATCGCTCCATGATAGGCTCCTTGCTTTACCTTTGTGCATCTAGACCGGATATCATGTTGAGTGTGGGAATTTGTGCACGGTTTCAAGCCGCACCTAAGGAAAGTCACTATGTGGCGGTCAAACGAATCTTTCGATATTTGGCTCATACCCCAAACTTTGGCTTATGGTACCCAAGAGGAGCAAACTTCAAGCTTGTAGGGTATTCGGATTCCGATTGGGCGGGAGACAAAGTGGATAGGAAGTCCACTTCTGGAGGGTGCCAATTCCTTGGTTGCTCTTTGGTAAGTTGTGTGTCTCTCTCCTCCACTGAAGCGGAGTATGTGGCGGCCGGTAGTTGTTGTGTATAACTCTTATGGATGAGGCAAACTTTAAAGGATTACGGTGTCATTTGTGACAAAGTGCCTCTTTGGTGTGACAATGAAAGTGCCATCAAGATCTCTCTCAACCCGGTGCAACACTTCAAGACGAAGCATATCGAGATCCGGTATCACTTCATCCGGGATCACATTAGGCGAGGAGAGATCGAGCTCAACTATGTCAACACTCATGATAACCTTGCAGATATTTTCACGAAGCCCTTGGATGAAGCAAGATTTCGCGAGTTAAGGCATGAGCTAAATATCATTGATTCGAGCAATGTTGCTTGAACCCTTGCACACCCCACCATACTCAACGTGTTGTCTTTTTTATATGTAGGCATGGACATAGGGGGAGTGTTGTTCTCTCAATGAACTCTCCCTCCCCCCATTATGCATAAATTGATCAAGTCTTTCACATTACCCATGTTTGATGGTACTTGTGCTTCAAAGACGAGTTTTGGTCATGGACCCAAGGATAATTATTCGCGGTGCCATACCAATTGACTCAAACATAGGTGGCTACAGCCATCGCCCTCTCTTTGGAGAGGTGGTGTCTCATGGTTGTTTCGTTTTGTCGTTTGCCTTTCTGCCTTTGTGTGTAGCGTGGTCTCATGGTGCCGTGTTGCCTCGGAGTGTTAGTGCAAAGACCCCGTTTTTCATGTGCTTAAAACGTGCATCTTCTTGAGCCCACGGTACTACCGCGGCTTGCCGCGGTACTACCGCTTTGAGAGGCACGGTACTACCGCGCCATAGCGCGGTACTACCGCTCAGGTGCGGTACTTCGGAAGTACCGCGCCGAGCGGTACTACCGCGATGGGGCACAGTACTACCGTGCCGTCGAGGGAGCGTGGGGGTTACGACTCGGGCAGGGGAGTTCCAACTCCCCATACCCATTCACTTGTCTCTCTCCCCACATCTCTCTCTCTCTTGCTCAAGAACGGCGCCGGAGGCCCTCGTCGGATCTCCGTCTCCGGCCACTCTCCTCGGATTCCGACCGGTGGGATCATTCCCCACCACTTCCTCTTGCCATGGACCAAGGTTTTTCCCCAAATCCCTCTTTTTCTTGGTTGTTCTCCCGCTTCTAGGTTTTTGGGGAGATGCTTGTTGTTCTTGAGATTTTAGGCCAAATCTATGCAAGAGTAGGATGTAGGAGAGTCGTGTTGCGTAGGAATCATACTTGATATGTTGTCTTGTGGTAGATTTGTCCAACCGTAGTACCGCCGCGGTTTCGCGGGCTTTTCTCAGATTTGAACTTGTTCGGATCTGACACGGTGCGGTACTACCGTGTCTCATGTGTGGTACTACCGCTCGTGCGGTACTACCGCCCATCAGGTGCGGTACTACCGCGCTAGCTCGTGCGGTACTACCGCTCATCAGACGCGGTACTACCGCGCTAGCTGAGGGACTAAGCTCGTACTACCGCTCCTAGACCCGGTACTACCGTGACCTTACACGGTACTACCGCGACTAAGAGCAGTACTACTATCTTAGTTCCGCAGCACTTGGCAGTACTACCATAGGGGTCAAATCTCTCTCTAGGCAATTATCTTGTGTGCTTTCTGCATGTTTCTTTTGCTTTGTTGTGGTCTTTGCATTGATCCCTCTTGTTTGTCGTGGGTGTTTTGTGTTTTGTGTCTCAGGTGGTGGCTCTCGCTGTTCCAATCCTAGTCATGACACTGGCTCCAAGCGTCTGCGCAACCCCCAAGATGAAGCCCCAGAGGGCTCCAATGCCCCCAAGCGCAATGTCAAGACCACTGCCAGTAAGCAAAAGGAACCTGCTAAGGGCATGGATGAGATTTCAGTCACTGAGTATGTCGAACGCCGGAAGATCAATCCCTATGTGAATGCTCGGGCTATCCTCAGAGGCACCGAGTTGTTTTGGACCAAGCAACAGGCTCTCATCTATCTGGATGTGATCAAGAACAAGCAGAATACCTTCGTGGATGTCAAGTGGATTGACATGAATCACATGCGGAAGGACAAGTTTCGTGACTATTTTGGAGAGGCTCTGGACTTGGTGGAGCAGTTTGCTATTGAACCGGTGATCTCCTTTCACCTTGACTATGACCCTGAGCTTATCTGTCAGTTCTTTGCCTCAGTGTACTTTCATCCCGGGGATGAGCGGAGGATGATCTGGATGACCAACGGCCGTCAGCTGTCTGCTACATGGAAGGAGTTCATGGATCTGCTTCACATTCCTGATGACGGGCTTCACACCCCCGTTGGTGTTCGCCCCCATGCCAACTCTGAGTCTGCCAACAAGAACCTGCTTCAGCCTTTCCTTGTTGAGAAGGTGCTCCCCAATGGCAAGTCAACTTGGGTGTTGAACTCCTTTCTGGATATCATGCATAGCATCTTCCGCAACACTCTATTCCCACGCATTGGCGACAAGGACAAGGTCCATGCCTATCTAGTGGACATGTTGCTCCTGTGTGTAGAGGCACGTTCATCTTAGACTCAGCCACTTGATGTCTCACACATCATGTGGTGTGAGCTTCGATTTGCGGTGTTCACTCGCAAGGTACCTATCTATGGACCGTACCTGTTTCTGCTGCTCTCCACCACTTGGGAGAAGATGTACCCTGGTGATGAGTTCCTTGCTCCAGACTGGATTCGCCATGAGTCCATCAGCCTCCGCGTCAAGCCCAACTGGGCCAACACCACTACCCGTGCTGAGGCCTCTTCTGCTAGGAGGGCTGTTGGTGAGGAGGAGGCTGCTGCTGAGAATATTGTTGAGGACCGTCCTGCTAGATCCACCACACCTTCCTCTGAGCCATCGCGGGCCAAGAAGTTAAAGGACAAGATGAAGACTCTTTTCTGCATGCAGGCAAAGGGACAGTACATGGCTCATGTGGCAGACAAGGAGAGTCGCCGCCGTGACAAGAAGGTTATGAAGCTCTTTGGAGAGGATGTGTCTGGCGGGTCTGAGGACGTCATCACGCCTGAGGCTGCCTGGATGTCGAAGCCGGGATACAAGTGGACCAGTTCAGGGGAAGACATCGAGGAGACCGTCCCCGCCGCTGAGTCTGAAGAGGAGCACGAGGAGCAGTGGGACGACTTCTCTGCCTGAGCCACCCCGTGTGTGTAGGTGTCCTCTCTGCCTTTTTGGCGTCTTGATGCCAAAGGGGGAGAGAGTGTAGGGATTTGCGTTGTGTCGTGCTTGGTGTGTTTGTTTGCTTTGTTGTTTGGGCCTCGTTTGCCTCGTTTCGTTTGCTTTTGTTTGGTTTAAGCTTTCGAGACCTATCCTTCATATGGTGTAAGACATATGCACTCTATCTATCTTAGTTAACTTATGTTTGTGCTATCTTGTCTTGTGATAGCCTTCCTATTACTAGATATGCCTCGTCTCTATAATATAGGGGGAGCTTTGATCCTAGTATGTGTGTCGTGCAATTCAAAGCACTCATCTAAGTGGCATACATCTAGGGGGAGCCCGTCTATATTCTAGAGAGGAGGGGTTTGTGGTTGCTTAATATTATTTCCCCTGTGCAAATCCCGTATTGTCATCAATCCACCAAAAAGGGGGAGATTGTAAGGGCATATTTATCCCTAAGGTGTTTTGGTGATTGATGAAAACGCGTTTGTGGACTAATCATGTGCCTTAAGTATCCCAGACATTTCATCGCTAGGCACAAGATGGTTGGGTGCCCCTCGAAGACTGTTGAAGACGGCGTCTTTTCTACGTTTCTTTTTGGTGGATTTGAGTCGTAGGAAAGCAGTACTATTAAGAGGGGGTCCGCGTCGGAAAGGTTTGGGTGGAATCATCACGTACACGTCTCCTTCTTGTCCCCTCCTTTTCCCTTGGAGCTTCCTCCGCTTTCTCGCCTCCCTGGTTCTGGCTGCTGATTTGGGTCGCGGTAGTACTGCTCCCAGGAGAGCGGTAGTACCGTAGGCACCAGCGGTAGTACCGTGCGGTGGCGCGGTAGTACCGCAGGTGCCCACGGTAGTACCGCTCCTCTGGAGCTGCACTACCGCTGCCCACCAGGCTAGTACCGCTCCTTTGCGGTAGTAGGGGCGGATGCCATTTTTTACATCCACACCTACCGCGGTAGTACCGCTTTCGCTCCGCGGTAGTACCGTGCTATGTTGTCAGGCAGTAGTACCGCCCCTCGGCAGTACTACTGTGTCGGGTTTTTGCTTCTTCCGTTTTTTTGTGGAATTAGGCACGGATGTTTCCTCCCCCCTGGCTAGGGGATTTCTGCCTTACGGTAGTACCGCATGGGGGCGCGGTAGTACCGCACTCGTGGAAGTACCACCCTCGGCTCCTGCGCGTCAGATCTGACCTTCCTGTCGCTGGGGTTGCGGCAGTACCGCGGGCCTGTACGGTAGTACCGCATGGCCGTGCGGTAGTACCGCTTGGTAGCAAGCGGTAGTACCGTGCAGCCTTGCGGTAGTACCGCTGGCCGCGGGCTGGTTGGTGGGTAATGGTTGGATCTTTGTCCTACCTATATAAGGAGTCCCCTTCTTCCCCGTTGACTCATCTCTTCCAACCCTAAGCTCCATTATTGCTCTAAGCTCCATTTTCGCCCGATCTCACTCCCTAGTCAATCAAACTTGTTGATTTGTTCGGAAGTGGTTGAGAAGGCCTCGATCCACACTTCCATCAAGAGAAATTTGATTCCCCCCACTAATCCCTTGCGGATCTTGTTACTCTTGGGTGTTTGAGCATCCTAGACGGTTGAGGTCACCGCGAAGCCATAGTCCATTGTGGTGAAGCTTCGTGGTGTCGTTGGGAGCCTCCAATTGAGTTGTGGAGATTGCCCCAACCTTGTTTGTAAAGGTTCGGTCGCCGCCTCAAGGGCACCAATAGTGGAATCACGGCATCTCACATTGTGTGAGGGCGTGAGGAGAATACGGTGGCCCTAGTGGCTTCTTGGGGAGCATTGTGCCTCCACACCGCTCCAACGAAGACGTACTTCCTCTCAAAGGAAAGGAACTTCGGCAACACATCCTCGTCTCCACCGTCTCCACTCTTGGTTATCTCGTGCCTTTACTTGTGCAAGCTTATTTATATCATATCACTTGCTTGCTTGTGTTCCTATTCTTGTTGCATCATATAGGTTGCTCACCTAGTTGCATATCTAGACAACCTACTTTGATGCAAAGTTTAAATTGTTAAAGAAAAGCTAAAAATTGTTAGTTGCCTATTCACCCCCCTCTAGTCAACCATATCGATCCTTTCAGTGTGGGCATCAAGGATCGCCCGTGCCTTGATTGCCCACAGGGTGTAGCCGTCCGGCGCGAGCACCGGCATCCCCATGGACACCGATCCGCCCGCGCTGCCTCCGCCGTGTGGAACCAGAGCCATCGCCGGCGATCTCCTTCAGCTCGCTTCGTCACCTTGCTCTGATACCAAATGTTGGCGCAGCGATCTCGAGCACTCGACGGTGATCACCGAACACACGACCAGAGAGGAGGAGGAAGAACACAGAGAGTTTGCCGGCGCATGAACGCCCACCCCCCACACGAACGGGTTCTTTGTATTTCTCCTCGAGCACGAACTCGATCTCGTCAGCGATTACACAGGGGTGGAGTGGATCTTATACCCGCGAGGTCCGACATGCCGGGCCACGCTCGAACGCACCCACCTTCCACTCGCCACGCCCCGCACGCGCCGGCTCGCGCGCTCCGATCACGCACGCATGCGATCGCCGCGGCCATGCTGCGCGCCCGACGCAGTCCACTCCCCCTAAACCTCGCCAGCTAACTCACGCGGCCACGCGCACACACGCACACCTACACTTGGGCACGCACGCACGCGCCCAAGCTCGCCCTGGCCCGAGTCCGATGTGGCCACCGCACGCACGCACGCACACCGCACACCGGGCTCAGCACGGCTTATTCCCAACAGGGCGCTTCCACGTTAACTTCGAGCCTCCATCCGGGTTGACGACTGTTGATGGATGTCTCTGTCTGCCGTGGTATTGCCGACAAGGACTGCTTGTAGCGGCCACATGCTACGACTTCCTCAGTGCCGGAGCACTTCATGACGACGCATGTTTTGATCACGAGGGCATCACTGTCCTCGAGGTTAGCAATGGCGCAGGCGTACAATACAGGCACGACTCACCATTGAAGCTAGTGAACATGTAGGTGAAGCCGGGAAGCTGGGACTGGGAGATTGGCACGGTGACAAATGAGGAAGACGGAGAAGATAGCGAACTGGAGCGGCGCAACCTCGGCAACCTAGGAGCGTGGCGAATTCGAACAGTAGGTCGTAGGAGCGAAGCTCCGCGAGCAGGGCCACTACGTGCGGCCTGGTGCTGTTGACGGCGGGCTTGATAAGCTCGGCACCATCTGCCAAGACCTCGGCCGTGTTCGGGTCTCGACGCCTTAGAGGTCACCGGTACGCGCTTGAGGCGCAGTAGCGCCACTGCCAGCGCGTCTCCGGCGAGCCCAGCATGACTTCTGCGCGGGGCACGTTCTCCACGGCCAACAGCGGCATGACCTGCATGGCTGCACCCAGAGGCGGAGTCAGGATTTCTCAAAGCCTAGGGCTAAAACTAACTGACTAAAAATAACGTCAAATAGCATGCACACCAACATGTGCTAGAAGTATGCCACAAATTCACATTAAAGATGAAATGTAAATTCCTTATTACCATGAGAGAAAATTTGATAAAACAAATAATTTAACAAAGTGCATTTTACAAACATTGTTTGGTACCAAATTGATGAAGACTTGCTTAATTCTAGGCAATTGTTTCTTCACCAGCAATAGTAGAAAGACCTGGAGCTGCAAACATAAAATCGAGTATTTAAAATTAAGACACTGGACATATACTAAAATCAATTGTTCGTATGATATTTTGCAAAAAAAATACCATTGTCACGAAGTGCACGAGGTAGTAGCCCCTTTTGTTTCCTCATTTTTTGATAGCACTGTATAATCTTAATATCATCAATGCTTGTAAATACATCACGCTCAATATAGCACACCAAACGATGATTCATCCATTCATCATTCATCTTATTCCGCAATTCAGTTTTGACAATGCTCATAGCTGAGAAAGCTCTTTCTACGGTTGCTGTAGTGACAAAGCAGAATCAAGGATTTTGAACAATATTTCCTCTTCAATTGTTTGAATCCTCTTCATCTTAGATTTTGAACAATATTTTCTGTTAACAAATAACAATGAAATAGAAGTGATTAAAGTAATACAATTGAATGTCACAAACTCATTGACTTGGGCAAATAGAAAGAAAACTAAAGAAAATTAGATGACAGATACAATAAACTGAAGATTACCTGTCCTGTCTTGCTGTCTAGCCGATTCTGAAGATGATAAGGAAGAAGGGCTGGAGCCCGGAGGGCACTGCTAGGAGTCGACGAGGCGATGATCCGTGCTCTGAGCGGCGAGCGCCAGCCGCCTGGGCGCAAGTACAGACACGGGACGCCGATCTGTCCCATGGGAAACGGTGGGCGGCTGAGGCGGCGCAGCTGTGAACGGAGATGTTTTTTGATCAATTGGGCGAAAGATGAGGCGAAACACTGGATGATCGATTCCTTAGAAATCGCTACTAACCAAACCAACTATGGTGGTCTCGAGTCGTGGCATAGGACATCTCCATTGGGCTGGGAAGTGGGAACTTATGTGGGCTGAACATGGGGCTATGCTTGCACGCCTGGGGCTGGGCCTTGTATGTATATAAATATAAAAAAGAAACTAATGAATGTATGCCTACTAGATGGGCCAAGCCTGGGGCTCCACGAATATTGATCGTGCCCTCCATTCCAGCTTGGCCACACGAAGAGAAGAGGCAGGCTGGGGGGTGGGAGCTCGACGATGGGGCACTGATGGCACGGCAGAGGTGAGGTATGGAGCATCGGGACGGAGAGGAGTCTATTTATAAGCAAATATAAAGGCGGTGGAACTGCTGCACCAGATTCTACGGGAGCCTTCTTTAGGAGAGGAGAAGAATCTAGAAGAGAGAGAACTAACGAAATATCTGGAAGGAACCAACCACCCATACCTCCACAAATCACGTTTTAAAAAATGTGAACCTGTGCAAAAAATGACACGTAGGCAATATCTGAGGACATGCAGATCAGATCGTCCCAATCCAAAGACACGCTAGCATCATGCTGTCCACATGCAAATTGAACACGGGATCAGTATATGCATGCAAATATCCAGAGAAGAAAGAGGGACGTAGTCAAATCAAACTCATCGAGCCCACGTGAACCGATCAGGGACAAAGAGCATGTTGCATGTCCCGACTTACCCCACATGCAATAAAAAATACTAAACCCACCAAAAGAAGCATCACAGCAGTTCAAAAAATTTGGAACGAAACCCTGGATACACAATGCATTTGTACACCACCATGTGTTAGAATTAATGGGCTAGGCCCATAGCAATTTCTGAAATCTCAAAGCCCATGTGTAAAATGGCAAGTGGTGGTGCTAAGTTTAGTCCCACCTTGAAAGTTGAAGAAGAGTTGGACCTCTTTATATAATGGGTTCTCTCTACCACTCTAAGTGATGTGTGAGAAGAGAAAGGGAAAACCACATGCGCGCGCTCGCTCGCCTCGCCTGGGCGGGGCGGGGCGTACATGCGACATGCGCGTGAATGGTCTGCCGAAATCCGGTCCGTCTCCTTGCAGGAGCGCAGCTTCCTTTTGCCGTTTTATTTTTATGTCTTGGAAGACAAGTTTTTTGATTTCTTGTCCGGCAAGTATACGAATTAGAAACCGAGTCGGTTTGGGATTGTAGTCGCGACACAATACCGCCTCTGGTCCTAATATATATACAGCTAGCCAGAGATACACCGAAAAACACTTAGGGTTTTGCCTCATCTCACAACTTGCGCCGCCATCGTAGTCTACTCCATCCCAAACGCCGGCGTGCATCGGCGCTTGGGAGAGCAGGTCTCCGGAACCGTTCGTCTTTGCGATCCTGCACCGGAAGAGGACGAATTAGGTTTTTGGGAAGCGCTGTGCGCGACTGCTCAAATTCGTCATCACGGGTCGTCTTCCGTCCAAGTCTGGCGGTGCTACTCATCGTCGTATTCATCGCCGACAGCAGCAGATCGTCGCCAACATCGTCATCAACACTGCGCACCCATAATAGCTAACGATCAGTACGTCCAACATCCTTTGTTCATGTCTGTTTCTACAGCTACTGTTACGTGTTTGCTGCTGTTATGCATGTCTTGCTGTTCTTCTAGTTTGCTAGATTTTTGCATGCTAGTATTTCTTCTAGTCATGAATTATTTACTGGAATTAATCATGAACTTGCCTAATTTTCCAACACCATGTACCAAAAAATAGCACGTGCCATATCCAAATCTCATCATGGGTCATTTTCATCCAAGTGGTGAATAATGGAGTGAAAACCTTGCCGGATATAGAGGCTTGGTTATATACACTTATTTTAAATGTGCGAATATATTAGGATTAGTGGCAGATATACTTATACAACATTTCATTTGCAATTTAGACCTTATGTAGTACTGCCTTCATATCAAAATATAAAATGATTTTTGGTCTAGATTTAGATTAAAAAGCTGTTTTATATTTTATTACACAGGTAGTATATGGGGCATGAGTTGGCAATCAGTCCATCCTTTTAGTATGCATAGCACAAATGCCCGAGCGTTGCAATGGGAGACATTGTTATACGTCTCATGCCTCACTAATTTTCATCCATCTCATCTCCTCTTTTCAGTCCGCCACATACCCGTGCGTTGCAACAGGATAAAAATTACCTGCACTCCTATGGTATTTGTAAAAAAGCAATGCATTGCAACAGGATAAAAATTCACGACACTCCATATGGCCAAGAGATCCCATTTTAAACATCTCAATAGGTCATCGACATTTTTATTATGCGCTTCATATAATTCCGTTTAATTAGAGAGTTTTCCTTCCTTGTTTCTCTAACTGAAATTGGTGTACGACTTCCTCTTTTCCACTCGACATCCATGGGGTGTACCTTTCCAATCCCCATGTCAACTATTAAAAGATTTAACTTGCCACTGTATTCGCATCAATACATTAACCTATTATATATAAGAAGTCATTGTTGGTTAAAAAGAGAAAAATAGACAAAAACATCTTCCAAAAAGCAAGCCATTTATCTAGTGAAACATATATGAAAATTTACAATGTGATTTTTTTTGCGGTGAAAAACCCAGATAAAAGAAATATATGATAGAAAATAATAACACCTAAAAGCAAAACATTAGGAACTTCATTTGGCATACCTTTATTATAGCAAATAATCATCATTAGATGGTCTACTCGCAAAAGAAAAATATTAGATGACCAAAATTGTATACAAACACTATAAGTATGTAAAAAAATATTAGATGTGTCCACGCAATAGTGTACTGTTCACGTCCAGAATGCACACGTGTGTTTTGTGCTAGGCTGAGGCCCCTGGTCGCATTTGCCCGGCTTGAGATTTCTTTCCTCCCCTTACCAATTCATTTCCTTTCTTATTCTTTGTCTCTTTCTTGCCTTATTTATTTCCTTTCTTTCTTTATTTGCCTCAATTTCTTTCCTTCGCTTTCTTTTGTCTCCATTACTTTCCTTATTTTTTTTGTCTCCATTCCTTTCTTGCCTTAATTATTATACGTCTTCATTATTTCTTTGTCTCAGTCCTTTCTTTCCTCTTTGATTATTTTTAATTCCTAAGACGGCTACTTAATACCAGGAAACTGAAAAACATATATAAATGGAAAGAATTCTATTTCAGCGGGCGACGTGGGATTTAGTCTAACAATGGAGTTTGTGCAGCATTGATGGGCCGGCCCATAGTCCCCATCCAACCATTCAATACATATACACTTTATCTCTTTTAAAGAAGACAAGAGATCCTTAATGGGTTGGCTAGTGTGTATCCTTTCAGCAGGATGGTCTTGAGGTCGATCCCCCACGGGAACAAATTTGTTTAGCGACAATTTCTTAGCGTCGGGCGAAAACGACAGACGAAAGTCTATCCTCAGCCGTTAGATTTTGACTGCATGTTGGGCCAATTCGTTTATGGGGTCGTGTGTCTTGGCCGGGTGCGGTGGTGGAACGGTCTGATTGGTCTGTTCCTATGGGAAAGCCCATTGGCCAGAGAACTGTATGAACCCTAGCCACCCAATCCTTAGCCAGTCAGCCGCTATAGCCACACCCCTGCCTCCTCCTCCCTCCTATCTCCCTTGTGCACCGTCGCACCCTCTTCCTCTTCCTTCGTAACCACATCCTCTGCCCCACGAATTTTGACGCAAATAGCAATTGTGTACATCAACCGATGTATAATTAAGATTTTCTCTTTTTAGAAAAAAAATACCTAGTAAGGTTTTATCACCGGTTTTTTGTCACGAAACCATACGTATAGTTAACCTTACTGGGTATACATCGTGGAAGGTTAACTATACATCGTGAAAGTTAACCTTACTAGGTATACATCCTCTGCCCCACGAGTTTTGACGCAAATAGCAATTGTGTACATCAATCGATGTATAATTAAGATTTTCTCTTTTTAGAAAAAATACCCAGTAACATGCGTATGTGTACATCAAACAGCCGCAACTACGTATAGTTAACCTTCCATGATGCGGCTGTTCATCAGTTTTTTGTCACCGGTCACATGCCAGTGGGGGTTAACTATACATGTATTGTGTTGATCCCCAAAATCCAACATCCCGCGAAGCTGAAGGACTTTCGTCCAATTTATCTGTGCAATGTGATTTACAAAATAGTGTCTAAGTGCATGGTTAATAGACTCAGACCATGTCTAACGCATCTTATCTCCTAAAATCAAAGCGCATTCATTCTAGGACGCTTAATCTCGGATAATTCTATTATTGCTTTTGAGTGTATCCACCACATCCAAACCTCTTCCGGGAATAATGATTTTTGTGCTTATAAGCTGGATCTCTCAAAGGCATATGACCGTGTGAATTGAGACTTTTTGGAGCGTGCACTTTTGAAGTGGGGTTTTGACCCACGGTGGGTTGCTCTGGTCATGGAATGTGTGGGATCGGTTAAATATTCAGTGAAATTTAATGGCCGTCTTTTGGAGCAATTCTCACCTTCCCATGGTTTGCGACAAGGTGATCCCTTATCACCTTTCTTATTTCTCTTTGTGGTTGATTCCTTGTCATCTCTCTTGCATGTGGCAGTCCAACAAAGAGGGCTTGAGGCTATCAAAATTTGCAGAAGAGCTCCTGCTATATCACACTTGTTATTTGCGGATGACTCTTTGCTTTTCTTCCGTGCAAGTACTGATTCGGCGATGATTTTCAAGGATGTGTTGAGCACTTATGCTTCAGCTACGGGTCAACTTATTAACCCATCCAAGTGTTCCATATGTTTGCTGACAGTTGTCCAAGTCAAGTTGCAGAGGAGGTAAAACATATTCTGGGCGTAATACAACAAGAGTTCGAACCAAAATATTTGGGCCTCCCGGTTCCTAAGGGGCGCATGCATAAGGGGCGGTTTGGTCCTTGCAATCCAGGTTGAGTAAGTGTTTGGTGAACTGGAACGATACTCATCTTTTGCAAGTAAGGAGGTGCTTATAAAGGCTGTTGCTCAAGCTATCCCGGTTTATGTTATGAGTATTTTCAAGCTTCCCCTATCTGTTTTGTGATGACTTGACAAAAATGATGAGACAATACTAGTGAGGTGGAGAATGGGAAGAAAAAGATGGCATGGGTTGCTTGGGAATGAATGTCGCTCCCTAAATCTCAAGGAGGTATTGGTTTTCATGATATGTGAGCCTACAATCAGGCACTGTTAGCCAAACAAGCCTGGAGGCTTCTCACCTCTCCAGACTCATTGTGTGCTAAACTGCTTCGTGCCAAGTACTTTCCTAACGGGAACCTGGTGGATACAATTTTCCCGGCGAACAGTTCTGCGGTGTGGAAGGGCATCGAGCATGGTTTGGACCTAGTGAAAAGAGGTATGCTCTGTCGGGTCAGCAATGGTGCTAGCATAAGAGCTTGGAGGGATCCGTGGATTCTGAGGGGTCCTCCATTTACCCCCAATTTGCCAAAGCGCAATTGCCGCCATAACAGAGTACAAGACTTTCTTGATGACCATGGTAACTGGAAGCTTAATTTGCTACAACAGTTCTTCTGGCAGGCTGATGTAGAGGCGATACAGAAGATCTGGACATCTCTGCATCAAATGGATGATTTTGTGTCATGGCCTTGGGACAGATCGGGTATGTTGAAGGTCAAGAGTGCCTATCATTTTGCAATGTCGACACTGAGGGATCATGTCAACCTAGGTGCGTTGAGCTCCGCCCCAACAGGTGACCGGCCGGTGTGGAAGCTTGTCTGGAATGCGGCTGCTCTCCCCAGGATGCGACACTTTGCCTAGCAGGTCATCTCGGGATCGCTTCCTACAAATGCTGAGAAGTGTCGAAGACATATAGGAACATCCGCATACTGCAGTCTATGTGATCGGGATGTGGAAACGTCATTTCATGCGCTGCTTGTATGCCCTAATGCTGCTCTTCTCTGGGATACAATGCGGGCAATCTGGCCACTGCCTAATAGGTCTGACATCATATGCATGGGCTCGGAATGGCTGCTTCATCTTCTTACTGAATCCAATGAGCATATCAGGAGAAGGATCATCATGGTTCTTTGGCGGACCTGGCACTTGCGGAATGAAATCACACATGGTAAGCCCATTCCCTCTTTGGATGTGTCGCGTTCGTTTCTATCGAGCTACTACAATACCTTCCAAAAAAATCCGCTGAATGTCGTGGAGATTCTGAAAGGGAAAGCCCCGATAATAGCAGATGCACTCATGCAAGTGCCCTCCCCCCTCTGTGATACGTACACCACGCAAACCATGGCCTTCCCCGGGGGCACATGAGGTGGCACTTGATATGTCCATTTTGCATCATGCTTTTATATCGATATTTATTGCATTATGGGCTGTTATTACACATTATGTCACAATACCTATGCCTATTCTCTCTTATTTTAGAAGGTTTACATGAAGCGGGAGAATGCCAGCAGCTAGGATTCTGGGCTGGAAAAGGAGCAAATATTAGAGACCTATTCTGCACAGCTCCAAAAGTCCTGAAACTTCACGGAAGTTATTTTCAGAATATATAAAAATTATTGGGCGCAAGAAGTACCAGAGGGGGGCCACCCACCAGCACTACTAGAGAAAAGCTTACTAATGGCGCTGGTTTTTTACATACCAGTAGCACGGGCACCCACGCTACTGCTAGGGCGCTACAGCTATTATTTAACAGTAGCGCGTTTCTAAACAAGCGTTGCAGCTAAAATACTCATTAGTAGTGCCGATTTCTCCACCAACGTTACTACTATCATCATGTAGTAGTAGCGCCTTATTTTCTCCCCACGCTACAACTAGGAAAATAGAAATAAAAAATAAAAAAGCAGTCAGGTGCAATATTCATGGAAATCAAGACAAGTCTAGTGCAAATAAACTAAGTTCAGAGAACCATCTCACAAACATTAACGACAGTACCACATTTAATATAACCACACAATCTCACAAACTCATATAGTAGTCAACAATGCATGGATAGATCATAGTTGATAAGTCTACTAGGTAGTCATACTAGCATATATATATGGTTCAACAGCCACACGCATGCATATGAAGTTCTAGATGATGTCGATGACGACCATCATCCTCAAGCCTGGGCGGTGGGTGTTCCTGATAGTAATTAGGATTGCCTGTCCAACATGAAGATTCTTGCCGACGAGGAAGCTCTTCCACCCAACCGAGTTGAAGTGTGTGTGACCGTCCGTGTCCACGCCGTACGCACAAGTGGTGACGGAGCCCCTTGCGGTAAGGCGTATTCTAGCAGAGCCTTCTTCATCAGGCTTGATACCACAATTCTTAGCTAGGCTCTTTGGCAATTTCTGAATAAGAAAAACATATCAATTAATAAGTAGCCTCACACATTCTACACTAAGTATAACAATAAAGCATATAATATTCACTAAGCACATAAGATTCACTAAGCATATAAGATTCACTAAGCATATATATCATCAGACTCTACACTAAGTATAACAATAAAGCATATAAGATTCACTAAGCATATAAGATTCACTAAGCATATATATCATTCGGACTCTACACTAAGTATAACAATAAAGCATATAAGATTCACTAAGCATATATATCATCGAACTCTAAACTAAGTATAACAATAAAGCATATCATCAAATTACTCTAAAAACTACAGTAAATGCAACATACCATGATATGTCGATCAACCATGGTACTTGTCAGGCAGGTCATGAATGGCACCCCGACGAAGTCAGCACGTGGCGGAATGATGTCCCATAGGTTGCACACCTCCTCCTCGCTCAACTTCATTCTTTGAGCTACGATGGCATCACCGAGTGGGTCGTCATCATCCTCATCATCCTCATAATCTTCTGCTTTGTTGACATAAATCACGGCCAGCTTGGGTCTTTCAGCTCTGAAGGAGAAGCTGATCAACTCACCACCGGTGATACGCATGTGGTCGATGAAACGGACCCATCCATCTCCTCCCACCCGCGTCATCTTTCGTCCTTTCTCGATCTCCATAGTGTAGGGGCCCCCAGGAGCCTCAAAGGTCACAGAGTCTCCAGTCAGATTGTTGAGTTCTGACCTCACATTGCATGGGATGATCTGTGTAAAAAAAGCAAAATGATATATACACGATGCATTAATGCCAATAACACTAAAAAAAATAGTAGTTACTAGTTTCATATAATTTATTACCGCCGCATGAAGAAAACTAGACTCGAAGTAGATGCCAAACAGCATGCCAGTTGCAAGGCTGCTAGCGCACCTTGACTTGCACAGTCGACATGGTGGTGGTGGTGGTGGTGGCGCCATTTCCCTAAAGCAATATGATTAAAGGATTAATGATCCAAAAAGTAAACATAAAGTTTTCATAGCTAGAGTTCACATGGCAAGCAAAATAATAACTAAAAATTAAACATAAAGTTCAGTCCAGGGGAACACTTTATCTATTCCCACATCCAAAAGTTGAACCAGCTAAGAATCTTCCAGAACACAATAAGTAAACATCCATTCCACCTTTGGCATCAGATGCACAATAATTAAAACTATAAAAGGCAAACACCCCCCTTTTCGATCAGATACAACTCTCTATCTATCTGTGTTTTCTTTTTCTGAAATTTACCAAAAATGGGCTCACAAACAGCATCATAAGAACTTAGCAATTTGAGCATCACCACATACAGATACTCTCTTCAACCTGAAAGAGAGTATCGAATCAAGCATTGATTTTTCCATGAAACCACATAACAATGAGGGCTTCTTGGTCATATCTTTATGTGCATCAACAAAGAAGCTAGTGGCAGTAGCCAAGAATTGAAACCCTCAACCGTTGCTGTCATATCAGAGCTAAAAAATGCTCACGATTCTACGGTCGAGCACTATGGTTGTTCCAGGGAAGGAATGACAAGTAGTTACAAGTACTACATCAATGATCCTAAATGTCGGAAACAATAGTCACGACATGGACGCCTCCTCTCTAAACCCTAGAACACTAGGCACCGCCGCCGCCACCACTCCTCCAGGGGCAGCAGCCAAGAATTGAAACCCAAGTTTCAATTATATGTGCTAAAAGCATCTACTTCTCTAGCTACTTCTCTCTACTCTCTCCTAAGTTTCGGTGAGCAACAAAAAGCCTCTACTTCTCTCACCTAACCCCTCTCTCTACTCTCTCCCCAATCACGCGAGGAGCATGTCGCATCGAAGCGCGGAGCCACCATGCAATCCCTAAATCCCAAAACATGGCGAGCCGCCGTGGAAAATCGATTGGAGCCTAGCTAGTGTGGCGCGCGCATGGAGGAGGAGATCGAGGGGGACTTACGGGGCTGGAGTGTCGGAGTTGGCGAGAGGCGACCGAGCGTGGTGGCGGCGCACGGCACCGTCGACGGGGGTGAGGCGGCCAGGGATGAACCCTAACCGCGGCGGCGTCGTCGGGCGGAGGGGATCGATTGTGAGAGTGTGAGGGGGTGCGGGGGCGCTCGGGCCGGTTTTCTTTTGCTCTAGTAGTAGTGCTGTTTAGAGGCCAGCACTACTGCTAAGCCCACCAGCTGTAGTGCCCGTTCAAAACAAACGCTACAACTAAGTGGGCTACTGCTTTTGCCTTGCGGCCCATCTAACAGTAGCGCGGCCCAATCAAACAAACGCTGCTGTTATATATTAGTAGTAGCGTGTTTTCTGCCAAGCGCTACTGCTAAATACTAGTAGCGTAGGGTCATAAACAGGCGCTACTGGTAAACTTCTATCTATAAGCATTTTCCTAGTAGTGCAGCCACGAGTGTGGGGGCGCACCCTACACCCCTGGGCGCGCCCCCTGCCTCATGGGCCCCTTGGTGGCCCTCCGATGCCCATCTTCTGCTATATGAGGTCTTTCATCAAGGAAAAAATCATAAGCAAGCTTTGGGGAAGAAACTCCGCCGCCACGAGGCGGAACCAATCTAGGGCTCCGGCGGAGCTGTTCTATCGGGGAAACTTCCCTCCGGGAGGGGGAAATCATCACCATCGTCATCACCAACGATCCTCTCATCAGGAGGGGGTCAATATCCATCAACATCTTCACCAGCACCATCTCATCTCAAACCCTAGTTCATCTCTTGTATCCAATCTTTGTACCCAAACCTCAGATTGGTACTTGTGGGTTGCTAGTAGTGTTGATTACTCCTTGTAGTTGATGCTAGTTGGTTTACTTGGTGGAAGATCATATGTTCAGATCCATTATGCATATTAATACCCCTCTGATTATGAACATGAATATGCTTTGTGAGTAGTTACGTTTGTTCCTGAGGACATGGGAGAAGTCTTTCTATTAGTAGTCAAGTGAACTTGGTATTCGTTTGATATTTTGATGAGATGTATGTTGTCATCCCTCTAGTGGTGTCATGTGAACGTCGACTACATGACACTTCACCATTGTTTGGGCCTAGAGGGAGGCATTGGGAAGTAATAAGTAGATGATGGGTTGCTAGAGTGACAGAAGCTTAAACCCTAGTTTATGTGTTGCTTCGTAAGGGGCTGATTTGGATCCATATGTTTCATGATATGGTTAGGTTTACCTTAATACTTTTGTTGTAGTTGTGGATGCTTGCAATGGGGGTTAATCATAAGTGGGATGCCTATCCAAGTAAGGACAGTACCCAAGCACCGGTCCACCCACATATCAAATTATCAGAGTACCGAACGCGAATCATATGAACGTGATGAAAACTAGCTTGACGATAATTCTCATGTGTCCTCGGGAGCGCTTTCCTTCATAAAAGAGTTTTTCCAGGCTTGTCCTTTGCTACAAAAAGGATTGGGCCATCTTGTTGCACCTTATTTACTTATATTACTTGCTAATCGTTACAAATTACCTTATCACAAAACTATATGTTACCGATAATTTCAGTGCTTGCAGAGAATACCTTACTGAAAACTGGTTATCATTTCCTTCTACTCCTCATTGGGTTCGACACTCTTACTTATCGAAAAGTCTACGATAGATCCCCTACACTTGTGGGTCATCAAGACTCTTTTCTGGCGCCGTTGCCGGGAGTGAAGCGCCTTTGGTAAGGAAAAATTTATATAGTGTGCTGAAATTTACTATCACTTGTTACTATGGAACATAATCCTTTGAGGGGCTTGTTCGGGGTATCTTCACCCCGACCAGGAGAGCAAAGAGTTTCTCCTGAACCTACTGAACCTAATGAAAATTTTTACTTTGAAATTCCTTCGGGTATGATAGACAAACTGCTAGCTAATCCTTTTGCAGGAGATGGAACATTGCATGCCGATTTACACTTAATCTATGTGGATGAAGTTTGTGGATTATTTAAGCCTGCAGGTATGCCTGAGGATGTTATCAAGAAGAAGGTCTTCCCTTTATCTTTGAAGGGAGATGCATTGACATGGTATATGAGATCATGGGACTATAAGCGATTGAAATTGGATTTTCACCAGAAGTTTTATCCTATGCATCTTGTTCATCGTGATCGTAATTATATATATAATTTTTGGCCTCACGAAGGAGAAAGCATCGCTCGAGCTTGGGGGAGGCTTAAGTCAATGTTATATTGATACGTCTCCAACGTATCTACTTTTCCAAACACTTTTGCCCTTGTTTTGGACTCTAACTTGTATGATTTGAATGGAACTAACCCGGACTGACGCTGTTTTCAGCAAAATTGCCATGATGTTGTTTTATGTGCAGAAAACAAAAGTTCTCGGAATGACCTGCAACTCCACGGAATATCTTACAATAAATAATAAAAAATCCTCGCCAAAGATGAAGACCAGGGGGGCCACACCCTTCTCATGAGGGTGGGGGGCGCGCCCCCCTAGGGCGTGCCCCCCTACCTCGTGGGCCCCCTGGAGACCCCCCGACTCCAACTCCAACTCTATATAACTTCTTTCGGGGAGAAAAAAATCAGGGAGAAGAAATCATCGCGTTTTACAATACGGAGCCGCCGCCAAGCCCTAAAACCTCTCGGGAGGGCTGATCTGGAGTCCGTTCGGGGCTCCGGACAGGGGGATTCGTCGCCGTCGTCATCATCAACCATCCTCCATCACCAATTTCATGATTCGCACCGCCGTGCGTGAGTAATTTCATCATAGGCTTGCTGGACGGTGATGGGTTGGATGAGATTCACCATGTAATCGAGTTAGTTTTGTTAGGGTTTGATCCCTAGTATCCATTATGTTCTGAGATTGATGTTGCTATGACTTTGCTATGCTTAATGCTTGTCACTAGGGCCCGAGTGCCATGATTTCAGATCTGAACCTATTATGTTTTCATCAATATATGAGAGTTCTAGATCCTATCTTGCAAGTCTATAGTCACCTATTATGTGTTATGATCCGTTAACCCTGAAGTGACAATAATCAGGATACTTACCAGTGATGACCGTAGTTTGAGGGGTTCATGTATTCACTATGTGCTAATGCTTTGTTCTGGTTCTCTATTAAAAGGAGGCCTTAATATCCCTTAGTTTCCATTAGGACCCCGCTGCCACGGGAGGGTAGGACAAAAGATGTCATGCAATTTCTTTTCGATAAGCACGTATGACTATATTCAGAATACATGCCTACATTACATTGATGAACTGGAGCTAGTTCTGTGTCACCCTATGTTATGATTGTTACATGATGAACCGCATCCGGCATAATTATCCATCATTGATCCGATGCCTACGAGCTTTCCATATACTGGTTTACACTTATTTACTTTCCTGTTGCTATTGTTACAATCACTACAAAATACCAAAAACATTACTTGCTTTCATTACCCTTTTGTTACCGTTACCATCACTATCATATTACTTTGCTACTAAACACTTTGCTGCAGATACTAAGTTTCCAGGTGTGGTTGAATTAACAACTCAGCTGCTAATACTTGAGAATATTCTTTGGCTCCCCTTGTGTCGAATCAATAAATTTGGGTTGAATACTCTACCCTCGAAAGCTGTTGCGACCCCCTATACTTGTGGGTTATCAAGACTAATTTCTGGCGCCGTTGCCGGGGAGCATAGCTCTATTCTTTGAGTCACTTGGGATTTATATCTGCTGGACACTATGAAGAACTTGGGAGATCCAAAAACCAAGATCTATCCCTCAACTACGATGGGAGGTAAGGAACTGCCATCTAGCTCTGCACTTGATTCACCTTCTGTTATGAGTAAGGTTGCGACACCTAAACCTGCTTCTGCTATTCGTTCTGATATGTCACATGTTATTGATGATGCTACTTCTGCTATACATGATACTTATGATGAAACTACCTCTATGCCTGATACTACTATGCCACTTAGTGATTTTCTGGAGGAACGACTTGCTAGGGCTAGAGAGATTGAAAATATTGAATCTCATTATGAAGATGAAAGTGATGATGAAGAATCACTTGTTATTCCCGAGGGTTATTTATTTGATCAAGATGCTTCTTTAGCTATTTTAGCTTGCAAAGATAGATATGAACTCAAAAGGTTATTAGCTAAATGGAATAAGCAATCTCTAAATGCTAGGATGAGACCTGACCCTGCTTTTGCTACTTCACCTATCTGTGTTGCTGATAAGGATTATGAATTCTTTGTTGATCCTGATATAATTACTTTGGTTGAATCTGATCCTTTTCATGGTTATGAATCTGAAACTGTTGTGACACATCTTACTAAATTAAATGATATAGCTACCCTGTTCACTAATGATGAGAGATCTTGCTACTTTTATATCCTTAAAATATTTCCGTTCTCATTAAAGGGTGATGCTAAGATATGGTTTAATTCTCTTGATCCTGGTTGTGTGCGTAGCCCCCAGGATATGATCTATTACTTCTCTGCTAAATATTTCCCTGCTCATAAGAAACAAGTTGCTTTAAAGGAAATATACAACTTTGTGCAAATTAAAGAAGAGAGTCTCCCACAAGCTTGGGGGAGTTTTCTCAAGTTACTTAATGCTTTGCCTGATCATCCTCTTAAGAAAAATGAAATACTTGATATCTTTTATAATGGACTAACCGATGCTTCCATAGATTACCTGGATAGTTGTGCTGGTTCTCTTTTCAGGGAAAGAACACCGGATGAAGCTGAAATCTTATTGAATAATATGTTGACAAATGAAAATAATTGGGCACCTCCTGAGCCAGCTCCTGCTCCAATTAATGATCGCAATCCTAAACCAACTCCAAAGAAGAGGGGTATTCTATTTCTCAGTCCCGTAGATATGCAAGAGGCAAAGAAATCTATGAAAGAAAAAGGTATTAAAGCTGAAGATGTTAATAATTTACCTCCTATTGAAGAAATACATGGTCTTAATTTACCACCTGCTGAAGAAACATATGATCTTAATCCTTTATTTATTGAAGAACCTCCAGACCTCGATAAGCCGACACAGGTAGTAAAGGTAAATTCTCTCTATAGATATGATAAAGCTGAAATCCCTCCTACTAAAATTGCTAGTCAATGCTTGGATGAGTTTGATAATTTTATGTTTAAGTAAGAAGACTTCAATGCTTATTTTGGTAGACAATTAAAACAAGATGCTGATATGATTAAATACTTGGGTGATTATATGGCTAACATTAGAGGTGAACTTAAACTTGTTAGCAAACATGCTTCTATGGTTACCACTCAAGTAGAACAAGTACTTAAAGCTCAAAAGGAATTGCTCAATGAGATGAATAGTAAGAAAAATAATTATGATGTTAAAGTGGCTACTAGAACTGGTAGAATGACTCAGGAACCTTTGTATCCTGAAGGCCACCCTAAGAGAATTGAGCTATATTCTCAGAAAAATAAAATTGATGCACCTAGTTCTTCTAAAAAGAAGAAAAAGAAAAATGATAGAACTGTGCAAACTTCTAGTGAACCTATTGCTGAACCACTTGATAATCCAAATGATATTTCTATTTCTGATGCTAAAACACAATCTGGTAATGAACATGAACCTAATGAAAATGTTAATGATGATGTTCATAATAATGCTCAACCTAGTAATGATAATGATCTAGAAATTGAACCTGCTGTTGATCTTGATAACCCACAATCAAAGAATCAACGTTATGAGAAGAAAGACTTTGTTGCTAGGAAACATGGTAAAGAAAGAGAACCTTGGGTTCAGAAACCCATGCCTTTTCCTCCCAAACCATCCAAGAAAAAGGATGATGAGGATTTTGAGCGCTTTGCTGAAATGATTAGACCTATCTTTTTATGTATGCGATTGACTGATATGCTCAAAATGAATCCTTATGCTAAGTACATGAAAGATATTGTTACAAATAAAAGAAAGATACCAGAAGCTGAAATTTCCACCATGCTTGCTATTTATACTTTTAAGGGTGGAATACCAAAGAAACTTGGAGATCCAGGAGTACCTACTATACCATGCTCCATTAAAAGAAACTATGTTAAAACTGCTTTATGTGATCTTGGAGCCGGTGTTAGTGTTATGCCTCTCTCTTTATATCGTAGACTTGATTTGAATAAGTTGACACCTATTGAAATATCTTTGCAAATGGCTGATAAATCAACTGCTATACCTGTCGGTATTTGTGAGGATGTCCCTGTTGTAGTTGCAAACGTTACTATTTTAACGGACTTTGTTATTCTTGATATTCCCGAGGACGATAGTATGTCTATTATTCTTGGAAGACCTTTTCTTAATACTGCAGGGCTGTTATTGATTGCAACAAAGGCAATGTCACTTTTCATGTTAATGGTAATGAGCATACGGTACATTTTCCGAGGAAACAACCTCAAGTTCATAGTATCAATTCTATCGGAAAAATTCCATCGATTATATTTGGAGGTTTTGAATTTCCTCTTCCTACTGCCAAGAAGAAATATGATATACTTATTATTGGGGATGTGCATACCCCCATTGAGGTAACCTAGTGTTATTCGAAATTTCTCCGGTTTCATGTTAATCGGAATGAGTTTGTTAACAAGACTTGATCAACCTTATTAGTGGATTCCTTTTGACGAGCATGAGATGGATGAAACTAGAAGCACAACCTTCTGTACCCTCTCTATACTTTCTGTTATTTAGTTGAAATAAAGTAAAAATAAATAATTTTTTGTCTGTTATCTGATTATCCATGCAATATAAAAATACCTCGAAAATAAAAGTTCTCCAAATGCCCTGAAAATTAAATATGATTTTTTATAGAATATTTGAGGATTTATGGAACAAAGAACACACCAGGGGGCCAACCACCTTGCCATGAGGGTGGAGGGTGCGCCCCCTTGCCTCGTGGGCCCACAGTGGCCCTCCTCCACTTATTCTTTCAGCCACACACTTCATCTTCCTCCCCCAAACACGAAAAACCAGCTCAAACCCGAGTCCAAGCTCGTTTTGCTGCCATTTTCGATCTCCTTGCTCAAAGCACCTCTCACAAAACTGCTTGGGGAGATTGTTCCTTGGTATGTGACTCCTCCATTGGTCCAATTAGTTTTTGTTCTAGTGCTTTATTCATTGCAAATTTTGCTGCTTAGGTGACCCTGTTCTTGAGCTTGCATGTCAAATTTATATGGTCAAAAGTAGTTTTGATGCATGATTTAGGCCCTAGACACTTGTAGGAGTAGTTGCTATCAATATTATTGAGTTTGGTTTACTTTTATTTTGAAGTTACTAAAATTTTTAGAATTTGTTAGAAAATGATGAGGAGATTATTGAGGGGCTCATCGAGCCAAAGCTCGAAGGAAAAGGCACCGAAGCCTAAGTATAATTTGCCGCGCACCGCGGAGGTTCGGGCATGTGAATGGCCTTCCGAGGATTTCTTGAGAGCAGCCGGGATTTATGAAGATTTTCATGAATTGGCTCATAATGCAGGCCTCACCGCTTTCCTCCATGACCAATGCGATCAGTATCTCTTACTCACAAATACCTTTGTGCAAAACTTTCATTTTCATTCTAGGAACTCACCACCTACGGTGGAGTTTCATTTATATGATGAGCATAAGGAGATGTCACTTTATGATTTCTGTCGGATTTGTTTGGTCCCTTTTGGGGGCAAGACAGAAGAACCCCATCATGATGATGTGGAGGGATTTATTAATACTATCACTGTAGGGGAAACTAGGAAGGTTTCCGATGCACGAATCACTAGCATACATTTTCCTGTTTTACGTTACTTTGCATTATTTGCTAGTCGTTGCTTAATTGGACGCGGAAACTGTGAAAACCTTAGTATCCCTGATATAATTATTCTGCTCCAAGGTTTATGCAGTGATAACACTTTTAGTATGGGCAGCGTCATTGCTAGACGGTTAAGTATGAACCGTACTAAGGGTCCCATCTTTGGAGGCATCTATGCTACATGCCTAGCTGCACATTTTAACATACCTATTAGGCATGCTGAGAAGGAAGAAAAAGTGCTGCCTTGTGTTTATTTAGATTATAAAAGTATGGTGGCACATGATTTTATTGTTAAGAATAGGGCAGGAGAGCTTAAATATCAATTGTTCTTTAATAAACATCATCCTGAGACTATTACCTTGCCTGCTCCTACTTTGTTTGATTTAACTGTAGGCAAGTACCTTGTTCCGTTGACGGCTATCCACGCCTACCGGAACCCTGCACCAGCCGAGGAGCCAGAACCGGAACCACAATTTGATCCTTCATGACATTCTAACTATCAGTGGGATCCGGAGATGATTGCCAGCCAGTGGCAATCAGAGCCTTCTTCTTCCTCATCGCAGTACGACCCCAACTATTATTATGGATATCAGCCAGGCCAGCCGTGGCCATAGACCAACTTAGGCCAAAAGCCTAAGCTTGGGGGAGTACGTGTTTCTCACCGACATTACATTTATGTTCACACACACTCATTGCTAGATGTCGGTGCTCATACTTTTTCATTATATCATCCATGCTAGTTTATTTCCTTTTATGCTTTCTTCTTGTGTGTTTAATAAACCTTAAAGAAAACCAAAAAAATTAGTTGTAGATTTTAATTAATTTACTTTCCATGTTTGTAGTAGTAATTAAAAAGAAAACCCAAAAATATTTCCTGTTCTTCTTTTGCTTGTTGGGAGCTTTCCCATGTAAATAGTTTTATTTCTTTTCTTTCTTTGGGGGTCAGTAGGAGAAGACCATGATTAAATTGTTGAAATGGCTCTTATATGCATTATTGTTTATCTGACAAAAGAGCCCACATTGCTTTGTCTTCTCCTGTTTATTGAATGCTCACAGATTCCATCTTAGTCCAATGCACGTGCACTCTTATTATTATTCACATCGTTCGGTCGTGCAAGTGAAAGGCAATTATGATGATATATGATGGACTGACTGAGATGAGAAAAGCTGGTACGAACTCGACCTCTTTTGTTTTTGTAAATATGATGAGTTCATCGTTCTTGATTCAACTTGTTATGAATAAACATGTTTGCAATGACAATTAGAGATCATAGTTGCTTATGCCATGCTTGATTAGCTATGAGTTATAATGGTTTACCTTGCGTGCCAACATGCTATTAAAATGGTTATGATGTGGTATGATAGGGTGGTATCCTCCTCTGAATGATTTAAGTGACTTGACTTGGCACATGTTCACGCATGTAGTTGAAATAAATCAACATAGCCTTCACGATATTTATGTTCATGGTGGATTATATCCTACTCATGCTTGCATCCAATGTTTATTAATTTTAATGCATGTACATGACTGTTGTCGCTCTCTAGCTGGTCGCTTCCCAGTCTTTTGCTAGCCTTCACCTGTACTAAGCGGGAATACTGCTTGTGCATCCAATCCCTTAAACCCCCAAAGTTATTCCGGATGAGTCCACTATACCTTCCTATATGCGGTATCTACCTGCCATTCCAAGTAAATTTGCATGTGCCAAATTCTAAACCTTCAAATAAATATCCTGTTTTGTATGCTCGAATAGCTCATGTATCAACTAGGGTTGTCTGTATCTTCCATGTTAGGCGGGTTATTCTCAAGAGGAGTGGACTCCGCTCCTCACTCATGAGATAAAGGGCTGGTCACTGGGATGCCCAGTCCCATGTTTTATGCAAACTAAATCAAAATAATTGCAAACAAAACTCCACCTGGGACCTGATGTATGTTGGAGGCACTCGTTGTTTCGAGCAACCCATGGATTGATGTTTGTTGGTGGAGAGGGAGTATAAACTTTACCATTCTGTTTGGGAACCGCCTATAATGTGTGTAGCATGGAAGATATCGCCATCTCTTGGTTGTTATGTTGACAATGAAAGTATACCGCTCAAAATATTATTCACCTCTATTTCAAAACCGAGCTCTGGCACCTCTACAAATCCCTGCTTCCCTCTGCGAAGGGCCTATCTATTTACTTTTATGATGAGTCATCACCCTGTTATTAAAAAGCATTAGCTGGAGAGCACAACTGTCATTTGCATTCATTATTGTTAGTTTACATTGGGTGTGACTATGATTGGATCTCTTTTACCATGAATTACAATGTCTAGTCAGTCCTTGATCTTTAAAGGTGCTCTGCATTTATGTTTTGTGGTCTTAGAAAGGGCTAACGAGATACCATCTTGTTATATCATATTATGATTGTTTTGAGAAAGTGTTGTCATCCGAGATTTATTATTATAGCTTGCTAGTTGATTATGCTATTGATATGAGTAAACATGAGACCCGAGAATTATTGCAAATGTGGTTAGTTATAATCTTTGGTGAAAACTTGAATGCTAGCTTGACATATTTACAACAACAAGAGTAAACAGAGTTTGTAAAAGTTATTCTTTATTTCTTTCAGTTTGTCAACTAAATTGCTTGAGGACAAGCAAGGGTTTAAGCTTGGGGGAGTTGATACGCCTCCAATGTATCTACTTTTCCAAACACTTTGGCCCTTGTTTTGGACTCTAACTTGTATGATTTGAATGGAACTAACCCGTACAGACGCTGTTTTCAGCAGAATTGCCATGATGTTGTTTTAGGTGCAGAAAACAAAAGTTCTCGGAATGACCTGAAACTCCACGGAATATCTTACAATAAATAATAAAAAAATCCTCGCCAAAGATGAAGACCAGGGGGCCCACACCCTTCTCACGAGGGTGGGGGCGCCCCCCTACCTCATGGGCCCCCTGGAGACCCCCCGACTCCAACTCCAACTCTATATAACTGCTTTCGGGGAGAAAAAAATCAGGGAGAAGAAATCATCGCGTTTTACGATACAGAGCCGCTGCCAAGACCTAAAACCTCTCGGGAGGGCTGATCTGGAGTCCGTTCGGGGCTCCGGACAGGGGGATTCGTCGCTGTCGTCATCATCAACCATCCTCCATCACCAATTTCATGATGCTCACCGCCGTGCTTGAGTAATTCCATCATAGGCGTGCTGGACGGTGATGGATTGGATGAGATTCACCATGTAATCGAGTTAGTTTTGTTAGGGTTTGATCCCTAGTATCCACTATGTTCTGAGATTGATGTTGCTATGACTTTGCTATGCTTAATGCTTGTCACTAGAGCCCGAGTGCCATGATTTCAGATCTGAACCTATTATGTTTTCATCAATATATGAGAGTTCTAGATCCTATCTTGCAAGTCTATAGTCACCTATTATGTGTTATGATCCGTTAACCCTGAAGTGACAATAATCGGGATACTTACCGGTGATGACCGTAGTTTGAGGAGTTAATGTATTCATTATGTGCTAATGCTTTGTTCCGGTTCTCTATTAAAAGGAGGCCTTAATATCCCTTAGTTTCCATTAGGACCCCGCTGCCACGGGAGGGTAGGACAAAAGATGTCATGCAAGTTCTTTTCCATAAGCACGTATGACTATATTCGGAATACATGCCTACATTACATTGACGAATTGGAGCTAGTTCTGTGTCACCCTATGTTATGATTGTTACATGATGAACCGCATCCGGCATAATTATCCATCATTGATCCGATGCCTATGAGCTTTCCATATACTGGTTTACGCTTATTTACTTTCCCGTTGCTATTGTTACAATCACTACAAAATACCAAAAACATTACTTGCTTTCATTACTCTTTTGTTACCGTTACCATCACTATCATATTACTTTGCTACTAAACACTTTGCTGCAGATACTAAGTTTCCAGGTGTGGTTGAATTGACAACTCAGCTGCTAATACTTGAGAATATTCTTTGGCTCCCCTTGTGTCGAATCAATAAATTTGGGTTGAATACTCTACCCTCGAAAGCTGTTGTGATCCCCTATACTTGTGGGTTATCATATATTCATGCCCCAATCATGAGCTCTCAAGAGAAATGATTATTCAAAAAATTTATGCTCGGCTTTCTCTCAGTAATCGCTCCATGCTCGATATTTCTTGTACTGGTTCTTTTATGATGAAGACTATTGAATTCAAATGGGATTTATTGGAAATTATTAAATGCAACTCTGAGGATTGGGACCTCGACGAAGGTAAGGAGTCAGGTATAACACCTAAGTTTGATTGTGTTAAATCTTTTATGGATACCGATGCATTTCATGAATTTAGCACTAAATATGGACTTGACTCTGAGATAGTAGCTTATTTCTGTGAATCCTTTGCTACTCATGTTGATCTCCCTAAGGAGAAGTGGTTTAAATATAATTCTCCCATTGAAGTAAAAGTAGTTGCACCTATTAAAGTAGTTGCACTTATAATGATCCTGTTGTTCCTACTGCTTATGTTGAGAAACCACCTTTCCCTGTTAGAATAAAGGATCATGCTAAAGTTTCAACTGTAGTCAACAAAAGTAATATAAGGACACACAAACCCCCTAAGTAAGTTAAAGTTGAATCTAATATTGCTATGGTTAAAGATCTCTTGGCCGATAATATTGATGGGCGTGTTATTTACTTCTGTGATGAGACTGCTAGAATTGCTAGACATGATACTAAAAATAAACATAGACCTGTTGTAGGCATGCATGTTATTTCTATTAAAATAGGAGATCATTGCTATCATGGCTTATGTGATATGGGTGCTAGTGCAAGTGCAATACCTCATTCCTTATACAAAGAAATTATGCATGATATTGCACCTGCTGAGATAGAAGATATCAGTGTTACCATTAAGCTTGCCAATAGAGATACTATTTCACCAATTGGGATTGTTAGATATGTTGAAGTCTTGTGTGGGAAGGTTAAATATCCTGATGATTTTCTTGTTCTTGGTTCCCCACAAGATAGCTTTTGTCCCATTATATTTGGTAGACCCTTCTTGAATACTGTTAATGCTAAGATAGACTGCAATAAGGATATTGTTTCTGTTGGTTTAGGGGATATGTCTCATGAGTTTAATTTTTCTAAATTTCATAGACAACCCCGAGAGGAAGAATTACCTAGTAAAGATGAAATAATTGGTTTTTCTTCTATTGTCGTGCCTCCTATTGATCCTTTAGAACAATATTTGCTAGACCATGAAAATGATATGTTCATGAATGAAAGAAGGGAAATAGATGAAGTATTCTTTAAACAGGGACCTATTCTGAAACACAACTTGCCTGTTGAAATCCTAGGGGATCCTCCTCCACCCAAGGGTGATCCCGTGTTTGAGCTTAAACCATTGCCTGATACTCTTAAATATTCTTATCTTCATGAAAAGAAGGTATATCCTGTTATTATTAGTGCTAACCTTTCAGAGAAGGAGGAAGAGAAATTGTTGAAAACTCTGAAGAAGCACCGTGCTGCTATTGGATATACTCTTGATGATCTTAAGGGCATTAGTCCCACTCTATGTCAACACAAAATAAATTTGGAGAAAGACGCCAAACCAGTTATTGATCACCAATGGCTGCTAAATCCTAAGATGAAAGAAGTGGTAAGAAAGGAAATATTAATGCTCCTTGAGGCAGGTATAATTTATCCTGTTGCTGATAGTCAGTGGGCAAGTCCTGTCCATTGTGTCCCTAAGAAGGGAGGTATTACTGTAGTTCCTAATGATAAAGATGAATTGATCCCGCAAAGAATTATTACAGGATATAGAATGGTAATTGATTTCCGCAAATTAAATAAAGCTACTAAAAAGAATCATTACCCTTTGCCTTTCATTGATCAAATGCTAGAAAGATTATCCAAACATACACATTTTTGCTTTCTAGATGGTTACTCTGGCTTCTCTCAAATACTTGTGTCAGCTGATGATCAATCAAAGACCACTTTTACTTGCCCTTTCGGTACTTTTTCTTATAGACGTATGCCTTTTGGTTTATGTAATGCACCTGCTACCTTTCAAAGATGCATGATGGATATATTCTATGACTTTTGTGAAAAGATTTGTGAGGTTTTCATGGACGATTTCTTCGTTTATGGATCCTCTTTTGATGATTGCTTGAGCAACCTCGATCGAGTTTTGCAGAGATGTGAAGAAACTAATCTTGTCTTGAACTAGGAGAAGTGCCACTTTATGGTTAATGAAGGTATTGTCTTGGGGCATAAAATTTTTGAAAGAGGTATTGAAGTTGATAAAGCTAAAGTTGATGCTATTGAAAAGATGCCGTGTCCCAAGGACATCAAAGGTATAAGAAGTATAATTGGTCATGCCGGTTTTTATAGGAGGTTCATTGAGGACTTCTCAAAAATTTCTCGGCCTCTGAATAACCTATTACAAAAAGATATTCCTTTTGTCTTTGATGATGACTGTGTAGAAGCATTTGAAATACTTAAGAAAGCTTTGGTTTCTGCACCTATTGTTCAACCTCCTGATTGGAATTTACCATTTGAAATTATATGTGATGCTAGTGATTATGCTGTAGGGGTTGTTCTAGGACAAAGAGTTGATAAGAAATTAAATGTTATCCAATATGCTAGTGCTACCTCTTGAGCACTGCGTTGGTTTTCCCTTGAAGAGGAAAGGCTGATGCTGCAAAGTAGCATAAGTATTTCCCTCGGTTTTTGAGAAATAAGGTATCAATCCAGTAGGAGATCACCCTCAAGTCTCGCGCACCTACACAAACAAATAAGAACCTCGCAACCAACGCGATAAAGGGGTTGTCAAGCCCTTCACGGTCACTTACGAGAGTGAGATCTGATAGACATGATAAGATAATATTTTTGGTATTTTTATGATAAAGAGAAATAAAGATACAAAGTAAAATAAACGGAAAAGGAAATAACTAAGTGTTGGAAGATTAATATGATGGAACATAGACCCGGGGGCCATAGGTTTCACTAGTGGCTTCTCTCAAGAGCATAAGTATTACGGTGGGTAAATGAATTACCGTCGAGCAAGTGATAGAATTGAGCATAGTTATGAGAATATCTAGGTATGATCATGTATATAGGCATCACGTCCGAGACAAGTAGACCGAAATGATTCTGCATCTACTACTATTGATCCACACATCGACCGCTATCCAGCATGCATCTAGAGTATTAAGTTCATAAGAACAGAGTAATGCTTTAAGGAAGATGACATGATGTAGAGGGATAAACTCATGCAATATGATATAAACCCCATCTTTTTATCCTCAATGGCAACAATACAATACGTGTCGGTTCCCTTTCTGTCACTGGGATCGAGCACCGCAAGATTGAATCCAAAGCTAAGCACTTCTCCCATCGCAAGAAAGATTAATCTAGTAGGCCAAACCAAACTGATAATTCGAAGAGACTTGCAAAGATAAACCAACCATACATAAAAGAATTCAGAGGAGAATCAAATATTGTTCATAGATAATTTGGATCATAAACCCACAGTTCATCGGATCTCAACAAACACACCGCAAAAGAAGATTACATCGAATAGATCTCCAAGAAGATCGAGGAGAACTTTGTATTGAGATCCAAAGAGAGAGAACAAGCCATCTAGCTAATAACTATGGACCCGTAGGTCTGAAATAAACTACTCACACATCACCAGAGAGGCCATGGAGTTGATGTAGAGGCCCTCTATGATCAATGCCCCCTTCGGCGGAGCTCTAGAAAAGGCCCCGAGATGGGATCTCTCAGGCACAGAAGGTTGCGGCAGTGGAATTAGGTTTTCGTGGTGCTCCTGGATGTTTGGGGATACGTGGATATATATAGGAGGAAGAAGTACGTCGGTGGAGCAACGGAGGGCCCACGAGGGTGGAGGGCACGCCCATGGGGGTAGGCGCGCCCCCTGCCTCGTGCCCTCCTCGATTGTTTCTTGACGCACACTCCAAGTCTCCTGGATCACGTTTGTTGAGAAAATCACGTTCCCGAAGGTTTCATTCCGGTTGGGCTCCGTTTGATATTCCTTTTCTTCGAAACCCTAAAATAGGCAAAAAAACAACAATTTGGGCTGGGCCTCCGATTAGTAGGTTAGTCCCGAAAATGATATAAAAGTGTAAAATAAAGCCCATTAACATCCAAAATAGATAATATAATAGCATGGAGCAATCAAAAATTATAGATACGTTGGATACGTATCAAGAATCCCCAAGCTTAATTCATGCTCGTCCTCGTGTACGTAAATGATAAAAGAAGAATTTTTGATGTGGAATGCTTTCTAACATATTTCTCAATGTAATTTTTCTTTATTGTGGCATGAATGTTCAGATCTGAAAGATTCAAGATAAAAGTTTAATATTGACATAGAAATAATAATACTTCAAGCATACTAACTAAGCAATCATGTCTTCTCAAAATAACATGGCCAAAGAAAGTTATCCCTACAAAATCATATAGTCTGGCTATGCTCTATCTTCACCACACAAAATATTTAAATCATGCACAACCCCGATGAAAATCCAAGCAATTGTTTCATACTTTTGATGTTCTCAAACTTTTTCAATCTTCACACAATATATGAGCATGGGCCATGGATATAGCATTATATGTGGAATAGAATGGTGGTTGTGGAGAAGACAAAAAGGAGAAGATAGTCTCACATCAACTAGGCGTATCAACCGGCTATGGAAATGCCCATTAATAGATATCAATGTGAGTGAGTAGGGATTGCCATGCAACGGATGCACTAGAGCTATAAGTATATGAAAGCTCAACAAAAGAAACTAAGTGGGTGTGCATCCAACTTGCTTGCTCATGAAGACCTAGGGCATTTTGAGGAAGCCCATCATTGGAATATACAAGCCAAGTTTTATAATGAAAAATTCCCACTAGTATATGAAAGTGATATCATAGGAGACTCTTTATCATGAAGATGATGGTGCTACTTTGAAGCACAGGTGTGGAAAAAGGATAGTAGCATTGTCCCTTCTCTCTTTTTCTCTCATTTTTCTCATTTTTTGGGCCTTCTCTTTTTTATGGCCTTTCTCTTTTTTTATGGCCTTTCTCTTTTTCTTTTTTTTCGTCTGGAGTCTCATCGCGACTCGTGGGGGAATCATAGTCTCCATCATCCTTTCCTCACTTGGGACAATGCTCTAATAATGATGATCATCACATTTTAATTTCTTACAACTCAAGAATTACAACTCAATACTTAGAACAGAATATGACTCTATGTGAATGCCTCCGGCGGTGTACCGAGATGTGCAATGATGCATGCGTGAGATGTATGAAGAATTATGAATGGTGGCTTTGCCACAAATACAATGTCAACTACATGATCATGCAAGCAATATGACAATGATGAAGCATGTCATAATAAGGAACGGTGGAAAGTTGCATGGCAATATATCTCGGAATGGCTATGGAAATGCCATAATAGGTAGGTATGGTGGCTGTTTTGAGGAAGGTATATGGTGGGTGTATGATACCGGCGGAAGTTGCGCGATATTAGAGAGGCTAGCAATGGTGGAAGGGTGAGAGTGCGTATAATCCATGGACTCAACATTAGTCATAAAGAATTCACAGACTTATTGCAAAAATCTATTAGTTATCAAAACAAAGTATTACGCGCATGCTCCTAGGGGGGTAGATTGGTAGGAAAAGATCATCGCTCGTCCCCGACCGCCACTCATAAGGAAGACAATCAATAAATAAATCATGCTCCGACTTCATCACATAACGGTTCACCATACGTGCATGCTACGGGAATCACAAACTTAAACACAAGTATTTCTCAAATTCACAACTACTCAACCAGCATGACTCTAATATCACCATCTCCATATCTCAAAACAATTATCAAGTATCAAAATTCTCATAGTATTCAATGCACTTCTATGAAAGTTTTTATATTAAAGAAAATTTCCATGTTGTTCTAAAGGACTCTCAAAATAATATAAGTGAAGCATGAGAGATCAATTATTTCTATAAAATGAAACCACCGCCGTGCTCTAAAAGATATATGTGAAGCACTAGAGCAAAAACGATATAGCTCAAAAGATATAAGTGAAGCACATAGAGTATTCTAATAAATTTCAAATCATGTGAGTCTCTCTAAAAAGGTGTGTACAGAAAGGATGATTGTGTTAAACTAAAAAGAAAAGACTCAAATCATACAAGACGCTCCAAGCAAAACACATATCATGTGGTGAATAAAAATATAGCTCCAAGTAAAGTTACCGACAGACGAAGACGAAAGAGGGGATGCCTTATGGGGCATCCCCAAGCTTAGGCTTTTTGGTGTCCTTGAATTTTACCTTGGGGTACCATGGGCATACAAAAGCTTAGTCTCTTTCCACTCTTTGTTCCATAATACATCAAATCTTTACCCAAAACTTGAAAGCTTCACAACACAAAACTCAAAATTGGAAATCTCGTGAGCTCCGTTAGCGAAAGAAAACAAAACACCACTTCAAGGTACTGTACTTAACTCATTCTTTATTTATATTGGTGTTAAACCTACTGTATTCCAACTTCTCTATGGTTTATAAACTCTTTTACTAGCCATAGATTCATCAAAATAAGCAAACAACACACGAAAAACAGAATCTGTCAGAAAAAAGAACAGTCTGTAGTAATCTGTAGCTAACGCAGCTTATGGAACCCCAAAAATTCTAAAATAAATTTCTGGACGTGTGGAATTTATCTATTAATCATCTTAAAAAATAATTAACTAAATATCACTTTCTAAATAAAAATGGCAGCAGTTCTCGTGAGAGCTAAAGTTTCTGTTTTTTACAGCAAGATCAAAAAGACTTTCCCCAAGTCTTCCCAACGGTTCTACTTGGCACAAACACTAATTAAACACAAAAAAACACAACCGAAACAGAATCTAGATAAATTATGTATTGAATAACAGCAAGGAGAAATATTGGGTTGTCTCCCAACAAGCGCTTTTCTTTAAAGCCTTTTAGCTAGGCATTGATAATTTTAATGATGCTCACATGGAAGACAAGAATTGAAGCAGAAAGAGAGCATCATAAAACATGTGAAAAAACACACTTAAGTCTAACATGCTTCCTATGCATAGGCATCTTAAAGGCAACCAAATTATCAAGGCAAGCAAAAACTAGCATATGCAAGGAAGCGGTAAGAAACAATAGCAATCTCAACATAACGAGAGATAATTTAGTAACATGAAAATTTCTACAACCATATTTTCCTCTCTCATAATAATTACATGTAGGATCACAAGAAAATTCAACAATATAGCTATCACAAAACATATTCTTAACACGATCCACATCTATGCAAAGTTGACACTCTTCCGAAATAGTGGAATTAACATTAACTGAAGTCATGACCTCTCCAAACCCACTTTTATCAAAAACTTCATAAGATTGAACATTCTCCAAATATGTGGGATCTAAAGGTGACACTCTTCCAAACCCACTTTCAATATTATTGCAAACATTATAATCAATCTCATATTCATCATGGGGCTTAAATAAATTTTGAAGATCATAAGAAGAATCACCCCAATCATGATCATTGCAACAAGTGGTAGACATAGCAAAACTAGCATCCCCAAGCTTAGGGTTTTGCATATTATAAGCACAATTAACATTAATAGAATTTATACTATCATCATTGCAATCATGCTTTCTATTGAAAGATCCATCGTGAATCACTCCATAAAGTACTTCATCACAATTTTCAGATTCACGAATTTCAAGCAAAACTTCATAAAGATAATCTAGTGCACAAAACTCACTAGCAATTGGTTTATCATAATTGGATCTCTTCAAAAGATTAGCAAGCGGATGAGGATCCATAGATCTTAGGTTATCTGTTTAGTAATAAATAAAAAACTATTCCAACCAAACGAGCACACAAGCCAAGTAAGCCATCAAAGCAAATGGAAAGACGAACAAAAGAAGGGCGAATAAAATGGCAAGGGTGAAGTGGGGGAGAGGAAAACGAGAGGCAAATGGCAAATAATGTAATGCGAGGGATAAGAGTTTGTGATGGGTACTTGGTATGTCTTGACTTAGCAATGGCACCAGAAATGACTCGTTGTTGGGAGTCAAATCTTGACTTGACTTAGCGTGAATCTCCCCGGCAACGGCACCAGAAATCCTTCTTGCTACCTCTTGAGCACTTCGTTGGTTTTCCCTTGAAGAGGAAAGGGTGATGCAGCAAAGTAGCGTAAGTATTTCCCTCAGTTTTTGAGAACCAAGGTATCAATCCAGTAGGAGATCACGCTCAAGTCCCACGCACCTACACAAATAAATAAGAACCTCGCAACCAACGCGATAAAGGGGTTGTCAAGCCCTTCGCGGTCACTTACAAGAGTGAGATCTGATAGATATGATAAGATAATATTTTTGGTATTTTTATGATAAAGAGAAATAAAGATGCAAAGTAAAATAAATGGCAAAGGAAATAACTAAGTACTAGAAGATTAATATGATGGAAGATAGACCCGGGGGCCATAGGTTTCACTAGTGGCTTCTCTCAAGAGCATAAGTATTACGGTGGGTAAACGAATTACTGTCGAGCAATTGATAGAATTGAGCATAGTTATGAGAATATCTAGGTATGATCATGTATATAGGAATCACGTCCGAGACAAGTAGACCAAAACAATTTTTCATCTACTACTATTACTCCACACACCGACCGCTATCCAGCATGCATCTAGAGTATAAAGTTCATAAGAACAGAGTAATGCTTTAAGGAAGATGACATGATGTAGAGGGATAAACTCATGCAATATGATATAAACCCCATCTTTTTATCCTCGATGGCAACAATACAATACGTATCGGTTCCCTTTCTGTCACTGAGATCGACCACCGCAAGATTGAACCCAAAGCTAAGCACTTCTCCCATTGCAAGAAAGATCAATCTAGTAGGCCAACCAAACTAATAATTCGAAGAGACTTGCAAAGATAAACCAATCATACA
>NW_024120115.1:0-8559 GCF_003073215.2 Triticum urartu
CCATCCCCCCTCCCTTCCCCCCGTCAGAACCCCTAGTCGCCATTGGCGGCTCACCACCAGATCCACAAACCAATCCTCGCACCACATCCGTTTCCAGGCCAGGCGATGGGGGAGGATGGAGAAACCCTAGGTGTTGTCCGCGGCCGCCTCAAGAAGGGCACTGCATCAGCACGGGAGGGCGGCACATCGCAACGCAAGGGCCGTGGCTGCGCGCACGGCCAGACGGTGTCCCCATCACCATTGGATGGCGGAAATGGCGGTGGTGGCGTCGTCGACGGTGGCAAGAGCACCGCATCAGCACGGGAGGGCGTTCAAGGCGGCTTTGATGGCAGTCAGGGCGGCGAGGGCACCACATCTGCACGTCAGATCCCGGCGGGGTAAGTTTCAGTCTCAGATCTACTCATGCTTAGTGGATTCAGATAAGTTTTAGGCTAGATTTGGTTCAATTGCTCATGGGAGATGGTATGCTCATTACTGTAGGATGGATCCAGATGTTGCATTCTTTCTGTCTGTTAGAATGGAGACGACAGTTATAGTTTCTGCTGGTACGGAAGGAAAGGAGAGCGGATTCACATTTCCATTAGTTGTGGATAGCAGTAGTAGGTCATTTAATGACTTTAGGGCTGCTATTTGTGCCAAGTATCCATGGGGATTGTTTGATGCTGTTGAAATTAGATATTGGGATAGTTTAAAGGAGTGTTGGAACCCTCTACAGTGTGATGATGAGTTAGGTGTGATGTTTGCAAGTAATGCAGAGACAAGGTCATGCAATCTGGAAATAACAGTAATTCAGAGAAAGAGAGGACAAAGGTGTGAAAAAACTGCTGGAGGGATAGGGGGTAGAAAAAGGGGTAGGCCATGTGGATCCAGGACAGCTGCTGCTAGTACTCCTAGTGCTCCTAGAACTAGTGCAGCAAGTGCAAGTACCACTCCAACTACTGCTGAATGTGGCACTAATAGACCAGAGAATCAGCCTGATCCAGTTGTGGAAGAGGCACTGCCTGATGCACCTATTTTATCTGATGAGGAGGATGAGAAACTTTACCCAGGTTATGTCCAGCACAACAATGATGAGCATACAACACATGAAGAGTACATTCCTGCAGAATTTTCAGATACTGATGATGATGAGAGGCAAGAGGATAATGACATGGGAGCTTTTGAGGATGCAGATGAGGATAGACCTGTAATGATGTATGATAGAGATAATCCATCCATTGAGGAAGGTGTGGTCTTTCCTAATGCAGTTGATTGCAAGAATGCAGTTGGAACATTCTCAATCAAGTCTGATACTGAGTACATTACACTTAAGAGTGACCCAACTAGGTTTACTATGAAATGTGCCTATGAGAGGTGTAAGTGGAGGCTGCATGCATCTCTGATGAGGAGGAACACTCTGTGTCAGGTACTGTTTTAGTAATGTGTTTTTTTACTAAAATGTGCCTATTTGTTTTACTAATATTATCCTGACTGACTATTTGTTTCCCTTTATTTTCAGATCAAAGTGAATCCCCACCCTCACACATGTCCTAGTGTGAATAGATCTCAGAGATTGAGAGCCGCAAAAAGAAGGTGGATTGCAAATGCTTCTATGGCTTGGATTAGAAAAAATCCAGGGATTGGAACAAAGGAAATTCAGCGTAGGTTGTTAGAGAAGTATGGTCTTGAGGTGCCATACAGCAGATGTTACTATGGTAAGGAGATGACACTTGACAAAATCTATGGTAAGTACAGTGATAGTTTCCAGTTACTTTATGCATTCAAAGCTGAAGTAGAGAGGGCATCACCAGGAAGTGTTGTTGACATAGACAAGCACACAGTGGAGTACAAGTTAAAAGGAAAGAAATTCTACAAGGAGTGTTTTAGAAGGGTTTTTGTATGCTTCAAAGCTTGTCAGAAAGGGTTCTTGGAGGGTTGCAGGCCATACTTGGCTGTAGATGCAACTGCATTGCATGGTAGGTTTAGGGGACAACTTGTAGCAGCATGTGCTCTAGATGCTCATAACAGGTTATTTCCAATTGCATATGGTGTTCTTGAGGTGGAGTCAAATGAGAGCTGGACTTGGTTTTTCAAAAACCTGAAGGAAGCAATAGGACACCCTGAAGGTTTAGTCATACATACTGATGCTTGCAAAGGACTGGAGAGTGCTGTTGATGATGTTTACCCAGGAGTGGAGCACAGAGAGTGTATGAGGCATCTTGCCCAAAATTTCAGCAAGAAATTCAAAGGAAAATTTTATGATGACAATTTATGGCCTTGCTCACTAACTTACAGCATTAAGAAGCACAACTTTCATCTGAACCAGCTGAAGAGCAGACCAAAAGTAAAGGAATATCTTGAGCAGCACCACACAAAAATCTGGGCTAGAGCAAGTTTCACTAAGTTTAGCAAAGTTGACTATGTTAACAACAACCTTGCTGAATCATTCAACTCCAGAATCAAGAAATACAAGGGCCTACACCTAGTGGACCTACTGGACAAGACTAGGCAATATATTACGGAGAATTTTGACTTAAGAAAAAGAATTTGCATTGACCATTTCATTGGCCACTACATCTTACCAGCAGTAATGAAGACATTAATGGAGAAAACTAAAGGTTTGGAGATGACTATTGTTAGTAGAAGCCCAACAGAAGCTGAGGTAACTGCAACAGATAGAGAGAAGAGAGAATGGAGGTACCCAGTAGACCTAGAAAAATGGACTTGCGGTTGTAGACAGTGGCAGGTCACTGGTAAGCCATGCATCCATGCTCTTTTCTTTATCACTGCTCTAAGAGGTGATGCTAGTGCTATTGACAAGTATGTCCATAAGTACTACTCTGTTGAGATGTTCAAAGCTACATATGCTAAAAACCTACCTACTTTGGAAGGCAAGCAACAGTGGGACACTGTAGATCCTGGTTTCAAATTATGTGCTCATGTTCAGAAGCAAGCACCAGGCAGGCCTAGAAAGCAGAGGATTAGAGCTAGCAATGAAGGAAAGGGCCTTGGGCCTAGGAAGAAGAAGTGCAAGAGGTGTAGAAGATATGGACACCAAGCCAAGGGATGCACACAATCTGTAGATCCAGCATTTGGAGAAGAAGAACATTGGGGTGCTGAAAATGCAGATGATCATCCTACAGCTAATGAGCCAGCAGAAGCAGAAGTGCAAGATGAGGATGAGGATGAGCCAATACCTGATGTTGTCTAGCAGCAAATGCCACCACCAAAGGAACCATCACATGAAGCATCTACACAGGCAAGTGTAGTAAGGTATGTCCAATTCCCAAATCCATAAATCTTATCTGAATGGATACCATCCTTACAAATTGTGACATGTTTGCAATTGTTTTAGCCCTAGGAAAAACTACAAAAGAGCAGCAGATAGAGGAGCTTCTCCAAATTGTGTGAAAGAGAAGAGAGGTGGAGGGGTGCAACCAGCAAATACATTCTGCTCAACTACTGGAAGCAGTGTTGACAACAAGGTTATTTCTCCTTCAAAGAAAGCACCAGTAACATTGGAAGCTCCACCCACTGCCCCTAACCCAGCTAAGAACACTAGAAGCAAGGCAAGGGAAGCTCCAAACCCATCCAAGAACACCAGGAGCAAAAAATTAAAGTTCTAGATGTTTAAGTATCGTGATCTATTTGTTTTGATGCTGTTATGAACTAGATGTTGATCTGTGCACTTGACTATGTGAACTTCTGAGTGCTTAATGCACTGGCTATTATGCACTCGTTTAATGTTTGTAAGGCAATTTACTGTTTTCTGCTTGATGTTATCTCCTTTGTCCATCACTATTTTGTTGTTCAACTTCATGTTGATGTGTTTCTACACCATCCACATTTGGTCTCATTTAGATTTGTCGTCGATGACAAATCTTCATCTACCATCCACATTTGGACTCATCACATAAGATTTGTCGTCGACGTCATCGACAACAAATCTTCATCTACCATCCACATTTGGACTCATCACATAAGATTTGTCATCGACGTCGTCGACGACAAATGTTCATCTACCATCCACATTTGGACTCATCACATAAGATTTGTCATCGACGTCGTCGACAACAAATCTTCATCTACCATCCACATTTGGACATCACATAAGATTTGTCTTCAACTAGGGTTACATCAGATAAAGTGACATCAATTCAACTGCAACTGCAAAGTTACATCAAACAAAGTAGGGTTCCATCAACATCTTCACTTCAGATACATAGATAAACTACATCTACCATACCAATACAACAAACATAACAATTCCAATTAACAGCAATGCCCACACCAGCAACATCTCATCTCTCTCTCTAAGTTTCTTCTTCAAAGCCATGTTCTTCCTTGCCAGCTCCATGTTTTCCTTCTACGGATGGTGACGTTTGGTCCAACTGCCTTCAACCTCTGCGTGCAAGTCTTCAAAAGCAAGGGCAACACGCAATGGAGGAGCTGGGTCAACCCACACCACCCATTCACACTCTTCTGGTAACTAATTGCAAGTCAGAGTAATCAACATTAGAGAGTACAGATCAACAAAAACTAAATCTATCACAAATTCACAAAAACTTACATCTAACGGACAACCTAAAAAACGGTGGCCACTGCTAGCTCCTCCCCATGATACACGGCGGGTAGGGACAAGGCCATGGCCAGGGTAGCGATGCTTCGACAAAAACTCCAAGCTGGAATAGGACTCGTCGGGAAGATAAAATTCCGACAAATGTTGCACAATCCCGACCCCATCGACCTAAAACAAAGGTAAAATTTCCTCCAAATGTCACAAACCCTAGAAATCCCTAGATTCAAGTGGGATGGGGTGGAGGAGCACCAAATTCATAGATTCAAGGGACTACTTACCTCTCCGGTCGCCGGTGAGAAGTTGGACGAGCCCGAGCTCGCCATGTGCACCGCTCCTTTCTCTCCCGCTTCCCGCTTCCCCCTCCAAACTTGTCGTGCCTTCCCTCCCTGTGTTTTTCACGCGAGCTGACTGAGGACGAAGGGGTACTGAGGGTTATCCGCAAGAGGGGTAAAAATGTCCAAAAACTAGCGCCGGTAGCGGTCAAACGACACTGACTAGACGGAACCGTGCCGGAAGGGCAAAAGCATAAGAAAACCAAAGTGAGTTGGACAAGAACGAGTGTTTTCCGAAACTAGGGGCAAATCTGCCGAGGGGGACACAACTAAGGGTATAAAATCAATTTTCCCATTTAAAATACCTCATTCTTGATAACTTGTGAATCATGAAACACGAAGGAAAATTATCAAGAATGACATAACACCACCTCAAAAGATAAAATAGGAAGAACTGCACTTAGAAATGGAAGATGAAGAATGTTTGAGCTCCTCTGAAAAGAATCTCAATGAACACTTCGAGAAGGAGTTGAATCTTTGATGAGCCATCATGTAGAGCCTCCATGAAGAACTCCGGTAACAAAAGGATGATCAACGAAAGGAAAGAGAAGTTGAAAACACAAGGTGATGCCTTGCGATGATTTAGATGGAGCTTTGCGACGAGATAAGTGAAAATTTGGAACTCCAGATTAAAGATAAGCATCTCGAACCAAGAATGTGATATGATGAACCACTTCGGAAACAAGAATTAGATCCCTTGGATGAAACAATAATAAGAATTACATTATGCTTAACCTTCATCAATTAAATTTATGACAAGCAACGGATAGCATACAACTTATTCCGGTAGAAAGGATTAAGGGAGATATAAATCAAACTTGAGAAGGTCTTCAACGAACCACCGGTAGGATTTGAAAACAACGAATGAATTGATATGATAAACGAAGGAAGAAGAATCTTGGAAGAACCACCGTAAGAATTGAAAACGATTGAAGAAAAGATAAAGAAACACCGGGAAGAATTAGAGAACGAATGAAGATACTTGAGATAATTTAGATGCAAGTGGATGAAGAGATCCCAAACTGATTAGAGAAAACTTGAATGATGCGCCGGTAAGATTTGGAGAATGATAGCTAAAGGCTAAGAATGAATAAGTCTTCTAAAATGATGGGCTTCGGAGAATCAAATTGAAAAGAATCTTGAATTACTCCGGAAGGGTGAAAAGAATTCTCACGTTCGAAAACAATTATGAGAGGATGGCAACAAGCTAGAATCACGATTCTCTGAGATAACGAACCAAGATTTGAGAGAAACTCTTCTTAGGTCTTCAAATGCAGAGAATGATGATGAGAAACACCACCATGAATTGTTGAGATACTCCGGGATGAAAATTAGAAAGGTTGAACCAACGATGAAAAGAATTTGAAAGATCTTAGAGAAGGACATTTGACTGATGGTAATTCATTCTTATGTCAAACTTTGAAAGATTTGAGAATAGCTCTGGTAAAATAAGAAGAGTCAGGTAAGATCCTGGGAAAAGACCTGTGGGTTAGGGCCCACTCAAAAGATACACCGTTGAACAATTACTTGAAAGGGAGATTGCACCGGTTGAATTAAATGGCTTGCAAAAGGTAAGACCTCGAAATAGCTTGAACGAATGAAAATGGAAACGAATCTTCTGAGATATCTTCGCACTCCGGAACAAATGAATAGTGAGAAGTGAATCATTAAGAGGTGCACCGGCATGAGAAAGCATTAGAACCGAGCAAAAAATATGATCAACAAAGCTTGAATTGAATCCACCGAAGAAGAAAAAGGATGACGAATGATGAAGTTGAAGCTCCATTAGAATCTCCACGATAAATCACCGGATCGAAACTTGAAAGAAAAGGATGAAGAGACTTCACATGAATAAAAATGGATAGTTGATTTAGAAATTTGATTCCTTGAAGAAAAAGGGATGGGAGGGCGGGAAAACAAAGGCAACTTGGGAGCGGATGAAACGAACACCGTTGAGAAAGCTTAGAATGGATCTAACGGAAGGGAAAATGATAGGATCATCTTGAAGAGAAACACATCAATTGGAATGAATTGGCATAACAATCTCAATTATCATGAAGGATTGGTATTCACATAGGAGTATGAGAACACCGCTTAGAAAAGGTATGGAATCAACATTTGACATTGAAGCAACTCGAATACCACAACTCAAAACAAAACAAAGGATTGGCTTGCAAAATAAGCCGGAACAAACATATGATAGAGATTTCGTCCGAAGTTTTTGTGGTGGGGCCCACACGGGCTCGATCGTACAGCACCATCATGTACAAGGCAGTGCACATGACATACGAAGCGTCCCCGAGTCAGCATAGCCAAGGACTCTTTAAGACACAACAAGACCACTGTAAAACCAACCGTGGATAGGCGGACCACTAGACGTTGAACCCCAATTTCATATCATACATCTGTCGGAAAGATATCCTAGGAGCTACTTGAATTCCCACTTATAAACTCCCGAAACTTTCTGGTTATGCAATCAGGTGTTGGGGATACAGGGGAAGCATAATATCTCACCCAAAACTAGCAAATCCTACATCCAGCTGTATCCATCCTTCAACACATAACCAAGAAACCTTCGGAAATCGTTTACCTCAACCTTCGAAAAGCATCCGTTATACGAGTTATGGCAATACTCCCGAACTCCCGCCCCAGTACTGGGTGGCATCGAGGTTATCTCACCAACAACTGCATAAAGGAGATTTTCGATGTCGGCGAAACTCAGGTATTCCAGAACTACAACGATAAAATTGTGATGACAACACCTCGAAGCTCAACTCCCCGGGACACTGCCACAACCCTTAAATGTCAGGAGGCACCAAGAACAATGTTCTCGTCACAAAACCATCGGAACGATTCCAAGATACCCGCGTGATCCTAAATTTTTTTTAGTGAAATTTGAGAAGAGAAGAGTTAAAACTCTACGTCAGGAGCCTCACCAGAGTGATGAAAGGACTGAGGAGTAAAAAGAATCCTACTCCCTGATATATATAATCCTATAAGACTCAAAACATTTTTCTAGACTCAACAACTCCAGCGATTCGATCAAGCAGGGGGCTCCTAAGTCCAGGAATGGCTCTGATTACCAACTTGTAACACCCACGATGCGACTATATCTCCCACGTGTCGGAGCATGACTTAGAGGCATAACCGCGTAGTAGGCATGTCGCAAGAGGGGTAATCTTTACACATCCCATGTACTGAATAAGAAAGGGATAAAGGGTTGGCTTACAATCGCCACTTCACACAATACATGAATATAGCATTACATAATCCAGAATACAACCAAGGTCCGACTACGGAACCAAATAAAAGAAGACCACCCCTAATGCAACAGATCCCCGATCGCCCCGACTGGGCTCCACTGCTGATCAACTGGAAACAAAACAACACAACGAACACGATCTTCATCGAGCTCCTCCTTGAGCTTGGTTGTGTCACCTGCACGGTATCATTGGCACCTACAAACTGGTTTTTGAAGTAAACTGTGAGTCACGGGGACTCAGCAATCTCACACCCTCGCGATCAAGACTATTTAAGCTTATGGGTAGGAAAAGGTAGTGAGGTGGAGTTGCAACAAGCACTAGCATATATGGTGGCTAACTTACGCAAATGAGAGCGAGAAGAGAAGCAAAGCACGGTCGAGAAGCTATAATGATCAAGAAGTGATCC
>NW_024120117.1:0-10492 GCF_003073215.2 Triticum urartu
CGTGCCCGCGGTTATGGGCAGATGGGAATTTGTTAATGTCCAGTTGTAGATAACTTGAACCTTAACTTAATTAAAATGAATCAACAGTGTGAGTTACCGTGATGGTCTCTTCTCGGCGGAGTCCGGGAAGTGGACACGGTGTTGGAGTAATGCTTGCGCAGGTTGTTCTCTAGTTTCTCGCTCGCGCTTTGCCTCCTCTTCTCGCTCTCTTTTGCGAAACAGGATAGCCACCATATCTGCTAGTCGCTTGCTGCAGCTCCACATATTTACCTTGACATACCTATAAGCTTAAATAGTCTTGATCGTGAGGGTGCGAGATTGATGAGTCCCTGTGGCTCACAGATTACTATTACACTAGATGCAGGGCCTGATGATTCCGCTCCAGGTGACGTGCTTGAGCTCAAGTTGGAGTTCGACGAGGACTCTCAACGTTACTATGTTTCCTTTCCTGATGATCAGTAGTGGTGCCTAGTTGGGGGTGATCGGGACCGTGTCGCATGTTGGGTTATCTTTTATTTTGGCGCCATAGTCGGGCCATGAGTGTTTGGATGATGTAATGCTATTTATGTACTTGATTGACATGGCGAGTGTAAGCCAACTATGTTATCTCCCCTTTTATTATCTATATATTACATGGGATGTTGTGAAGATTGCTTAACTTGTGACATATGCCTTCAATGCGATTATGTCTCTAAGTCGTGCCTCGACACGTGAGAGCTATAGTCACATCGAGGGTGTTACATCTCTTTACTCGTTCTGTAATACATCATCTCATGACTAACTCCTCAGTCGTTTGCTTGCAGGCTTATGATGTGTCTTACCGAGAGGGCCCACAGATACCTCTCTGATACTCGGAGTGACAAATCCTAATCTCGATCTATGCCAACTCAACAAACACCTTCGGAGATACCTGTAGAGCATATTTATAATCACCCAGTTATGTTGAGACGCTTGATAGCACATAAGGCATTCCTCTGGAATCCGGGAGTTGCATAATCTCATAGTCGAAGGAATATGTATTTGACATGAAGAAAGCAATAGCAATAAAACTGAACGATCATTATGCTAAGCTAATGGATGGGTCTGGTCCATCACATCATTCTCCTAATGATGTGGTCTCGTTATCAAATGACAAATCATGTCAATGGTTAGGAAACCTTAACCATCTTTGAGCAACGAGCTAGTCTAGTAGAGTCTCACTAGGGACATGGTGTTTGTTTATGTATTCACACATGTATTACGGTTTCCGATCAATACAATTCTAGCATGAATAAGGAAATATAAAATAACAACTCTATTATTGCCTATAGGGCATATTTCCTTCAATTAAATATTCAAAACATCTTATATTATCTTCGTCCCCAATTATTTGACTTTGATTTTTCTACATACGGATGTATCTAAACACTAAAACGTGCCTAGATACATCCGTATCTATATAAATACTCCCTATGTAGTGTTAAAAAACTTATATTAATTACGAAGAGAGTACAAGACAAGTAATTCAGGACTTTGTGAAGGGAGAGAGTACCGAATTGTATGCAAGTAACTGCGCCTGTATACCTCTTTGCTCGTTGTACTTGGGTTCTGCAAAGGAGATTTTTTATTTATCTTTTGTGTGCAATTTTATAGTCTTTTCATATGCACAAATTCCAGTCATTTCAGGCCTCTTTGGTTCATAGGTGTAACGATCGAACCTGATAAGATTCGAGTCTCTGTGCTTACCGTGCTAGTCCCTGGATCAATAGCTAGCACACACAGTACAAGATGAAATCCTATATAATTAAGAAGTTCATCCACACTAACCTAATTAACTTAACATGCAGCCTATCCACATCAGCAGCCTTCCACGTCAACAGCCAGCCATGTAGGCAATTCATTTTTTCTCTGTTTCAGTTAATGGTGTGACTTTTTTTAAGTAAATGGTGTGATTTAATTTAGTATTGGCTCAACTTCCTGTTGTTCTGTAACCGATGATTTATCGCCTCTTGTCATCGACTCCCTGCTACCCCTCCAATATAAATAGCTGGAGTAGCGAAGGATATTGAGCGACAGTTTCGGCCGTCGACAAGTTCCCGTTGTTCTGTGACTGATGACGCATCGCTTCTTATCCTCTACTCCCCACTACTACTCCATGTCGGGCCCTCCGTGTCCTCATGGCCATTCCTACCCCCCACCCAATCTCTTCCCCTTCTAGATCCTTCTTCTCCTCGGCTCTACAAATATCTCTCTTCCATGGTATGAGTGGCTATGGGTGAGTGAAGCGACGGAGTAGCGAAGGTTGTGAGGTTTGGTCGCGGACAGATGGGCCTTTTCCTCCCTCTCACGTCAGTACCAGATTTGTTTCTCTGATCTTCAAGTCATATTTTCCTACATCCTCCCAGATGTCCGTGTAGTCGAGATGGCTGTCGTGGAGCCATGCTCCTTACATTCTGTCTCTGACTCTATTTCGGCCAAGGGAGCTCTGACGCCGTTGGGGAGATTGGTTCTAGTCGGCGCCACCGGAATCAGACCAGCCACTGGTGCGATGTCGGGCAGGGCTGCAGATCTGCAACAAGAGGATGAGCTCAAGCATCTGGACCGTGCTGCTACCCGACAGCTAGCCGCGCCCAACTTGGGCTACCTCCACATAGGCTGCACAGCCGCCAGTGCATGCTGATCCATCCACCTGTGCTGCAGCAGAACAACGAGCGACTCCTTCTTATCCTTCCCACTACTATTGTATGTACGTTTTCCTGTATGTATATTTTATTCATCAGAAAGTAAGCAATGTCCTATGGGGTTGCTTCTATAGGTAGAGCAGAAAATGTGAGGAGTCACTTCCAAGAGGACAAATAAACTAAATTGGCAATGTCCTATGGGACCGCAATAGTTTATGAATTCTTAAAATTTGGTATTTGGCATTCTACTTCATAGTTCAATGCCACACATATATATCTTTTGATGTGCAATCTTCTCAACTGAACCCTTCAGTTTGTTTACCTTTTTCCATTATGTAAAGTTAGTACACATGACTATGTTATCTTGCCTAGAGTTTTTGCATGCTCTCTACGAACCGTTCTCTATTAGCTTCTGATGGTTACTTAACACAGCCCAACACATATGATTATCTTATCTTGAAGCATTATTAATTATTTATTTGTTAGCAAAGTGCAAACTGCAGTTTTCAGTTTCAAGTGTTGATGAGGACATGACTACCTTGGATACGACCAAAAATATTGCATACATGTATATTTGTGAGGTGATTTCTAGTGCAAACTATGCAATAATTTATTTATGTCATCCAGGACAAAAATACTTCACAAACTTTTGTGTCATGTCTAATTGCAGGTGTATGGGACATTTGTACAATCCACATATGAAGATAAGGGAGAAAGAGATGCTTACTTGCTGTTCAAAAAGTTCTCTCACGCCACTTTTGGCCCAAGAGAAGATAGAGTCAAAGTCTCTCATGTTCTGTACTCAGATTCGGACTACACAGACATACCTAACTCAAAATGGCAAGAACTCTTTCATACGGACTCCGAATTGGGTGATTCTTTTTTTGTTGGAAAGTAGATTTCATGCTCTTTCCAACCTAATTGGATTCACCTTCAAATTCATCCAGAGCATTGAGTTATCGACAAAACAATCTAACGCTGAAGCAAAATCCGAGTTAAACTACAAGTCCAAAGGTGTTGCATCACCTCCACTTGGGCCCATTGGCCTTGTGTGACCAAGGGTTAGTTTTAGGCAGCCTTGGGACGTCCTCCTACCTCCTTGTCCGCCACCCCTTGCTCTTATATAAATAGATCAATCTAGTAGCTTTTTGCTTGGGATTTGTTTAGTCAAAAGTTAGCCATTGCAACTTCGTGTACTTCGTTTGGGTCCAACGACCAGACCAAGACCGCTTTCGGATCCCCACCTTTATCAACACTTCATCTATATTCGCAATATTCAGATTGCATTATCATATTCTTGCTTGTTCTTCGATTGTGTGCAGGAATAGACCTTCGTGGTCAGGTGATCGTGCTCCAGCGTGGTCAATAACCTCTCGGAGATGGTTTAGCGGTTGCTAAGGCGCAACGTCGTGCACGTTTGTAGTCAGATCGTCAAAGTCGACTCAACCAAATCGATAGTTATCATCTCATCGAAAGATCGGGACACCCTCGCCTCTATCAAGTGGTATCAGTTGTCAGGTTGCTTGGTGAGAATTTCGAGTTTTCTTAGATTAGATTTATTTTCTTACCTATTGTCCAAGAAGAAGACACAAAAAAGTTAGATCTATTTATCCTTTGTCCAAGCAAGTCCGAGCCTTTGCAATATTCTTTTCATTGTTTGCATAGTTGAATTATTGGTTGCATCGTCGTGTCGAGTTGCTGGTCTAAGTGTCTAGTTCATTTAGAGTTTCGAGTTCCGTTCACATTAGTCACGCCGCCACTGCATCATTATCCCTTCCGTTGTCCACCACCCATCCATCAATTTCCACCACGTGCTACCCACCGTTCATTGTCATAATCATAGTTGAGATTGTTCACATCTTCGCTTGATCCAATTTGCATCTTATCCATTGTTGCGAGGACTACATCATCTCCACCATGTGACACATCACCACCGGGAGTGCCTACATCATCTGAGTTGATCATAAGAGGTAATGACAAAGGTACATATTTTTCACTTTCACATGAGAATGATATATGCCTAGTTAACTTGAATACATCATGTGTTGAGTTACCTATTGATTTGGGCACATCTATTTTAGAGAACCGTGTTACTGTCATGAATGCATCATGTGATCAAACAACTGAAATACCAACAATTTTCAGTGCACCCATTGAATTAACTGTTGATGCAAAAGAACCAATGTTTAATCATTTTGATATGACCTCTAATCTTGGCGATGATTCTGTGACCAATAATTTATTACATGTTTGCTTATTTAAGCATGTTGTAGCATGTAAATTTGGTGCAAGTAAGGTTTATTCACCAATGTTGGGATGTTTTAGTGATGAACATTGTCAACCTTTTAAAATGAATAAGAGCTTCACTTATATACACAAACTGAGATGCAGTATTTTCATGCCTTCTACTTCTTGTGATAATAATTTGGCTTCAGATTTGATGAACTATGAAAGTTACGCATGTATACATGTGTCATATATGCAAAAATTAAGGGAAGTAAAAATGGATGACATATACATAGACAACATGTACACATTGTCTCTTTTGTTAGCCACATTTCATATTAGGCAACGCCGAGGACAGCTTTGTTTTCAAGAAGGGGAGGATGATGAGGACATGACTACCTTGGATATGACCAAAATATTGCATACATGTATATTTGTGAGGTGATTTCTAATGCAAACTATGCAATAATTTATTTATGTCATCCAGGACAAAAATACTTCACAAACTTTTGTGCCATGTCTAATTGCAGGTGTATGGGACATTTGTACAATCCACATATGAAGATAAGGGAGAAAGAGATGTTTACTTGCTGTTCAAAAAGTTCTCTCACATCACTTTTGGCCCAAGAGAAGATAAAGTCCAAGTCTCTCATGTTCTGTACTCAGATTCAGACTACACAGACATACCTGACTCAAAATGGCAAGAACTCTTTCATACAGACTCCGAATTGGGTGATTCTTTTTTTTGTTGGAAAGTAGATTTCATGCTATTTCCAACCTAATTGGATTCACCTTCAAATTCATCAAGGGTATTGAGTTATCGACGAAACAATCTAACACCGCGGCAGAATCTAAGTCAAACTACAAGTCCAAAGGTGTTGCATCACCTCCACTTGGGCCCATTGGCCTTGTACGACCTAGGGTTAGTTTTAGGCAGCCTTGGGACGTCCTCCCACCTCCTTGGCCGCCACCCTTTGCTTCTATATAAATAGATCCATCTAGTAGATTTTTGCTTGGGATTTGTTTAGTTAAAAGTTAGCCATTGCAACTTCGTGTACTTCGTTTGTGTCCAACGACCAAATCAAGACCGCTTTCGGATCCCACCTTTATCAACACTTCATCTATATTCGCAATATTCGGGTTGCATTATCATACTCTTGCTTGTTCTTCGATTGCGTGCAAGAATAGACCTTCGTGGTCAGGTGATCATGCTCCGGCGTGGTCAATAACCTCTCGGAGTTGGTTTAGCGATTGCTAAGGCGCAACGACATGCACATTTGTAGTCGGATCGTCAAAGTCGACTCCAGCAAATCGATAGTTATCATCTCATGGAAAGATCGGGACACCCTCGCCTCTATCAAGTGGTATCAGTTGTCAGGTTGCTCGGTGAGAATTTCCAGTTTTCTTAGATTAGATTTATTTTCTTACCTATTTTCCAAGAAGAAGACACAAAAAAATTTAGATCTATTCATCCTTTGTCCAAGCTAGTCCGATCCTTTGCAATATTCTTTTCATTGCTTGCATAGTTGAATTATTGGTCGCATCGTCGTGTCGAGTTGCTGGTCTTAGTGTCTAGTTCATTTAGAGTTTTGAGTTCTGTTCACATTAGTCACGCCGCCACTGCATTGTTATCCCTTCCATTGTCCACCACCCATCCATCCATTTCCACCACGTGCTACCCACCGTTCATTGTCATAATCATAGTTGAGATCGTTCACATCTTCGCTTGATCCAATCTGCATCTTATCTAGTTTGTTTTGGAAAAAAGGGAGAGAGAGAAAAAAGACAGAGAAAAAAGAGTCAGAGAAAAAAAGAGAGAAAGTAAAAAAAGAGAAGAAAAAAAACAAAATTTGGATCAATCTAGACTCAATCTTGTAGTTGAATTTGGATTGGAATCTGTTTTGTGCATTGTTCAGTAAAACATGCATAACTTCCTCATATGAAGTCCGTTTTGGCTCCGCGAGTACTCAAATGAAAGCTAACGACGAGCCGCATCTAAATAGTTGTAGAAGTGTGTTCAATATTTGACACCTCAAAATCGGGTTCTAAATAGGTCTTTTTGCCCTCCGAAGTTCGCAAACATAGTTTATTCCAGTTTTAGAATTTTTTGACTCCTCATATCAACTCGGAATTGAGTGATTCTTTTTGCGTTTGAAAGCTTGAGTCAGTGCCATTCTTGAGAAAAATTATCAGAAAATTGGCTCAAACTTTTCAAAAGGAAAGTTGGAGAGAGAGTTGTTGTATATCCTGCTTGGTAGTTGTTTTTCATCATTATCTTTACTGCTGTTGTGATCTTCACTTATATCTTGCCGTCTAGAGCTACTCCGTATCCTTTATTGATGCTAGTTGTGCTACACCGTGACCTCATTAGTGTTCTAGGCTCGCTTCTCTAGTCCGATCTAGCCTAGGACCAGCACTATACCATCGTTGAGCGTTTATTCAGCATTGCATCTCTGAATTGATTATTGCTATTTTTTTCTACCAAATATTCAAGCCTTCCAACCTCCACATATTTTTACACCGTGTATACGTACATTCCCCTGGCAATCGCTTTACTCAATCTTTGGAGTTATTTAACACCGCTAGTTGCCTGTCACCACCTGATGCATGGTAAGAACTTGTAAGATATTGATATTTGCTATACTGTGAGCGTTTACCACCACATCCTAGTAGTTCATTGGAACATTATTCTTGAATTTTGTTTCTTGTTTTCTACTAACTATGGCAGGTTCCAGAGTTTTTAGTTCTTGGACTTCATTGATCGTGGGAGATTTTCCATCACCTAAGAAAATCCAACAACCGTCACAAGGGGAGCAACAACATCAGAATGCACATAATCATCCGTGGCTAATTTCAAGCTACGGTTAGTACTTTCAGTAGCTTTGCTTTAGTTTGGTGGAGTGAATATTGTCAGTTAAACCCCGATTTTATACCTACTACTTGGGATGATTTAAAACTTATCATGAGAGATAGATTCGTCAATGTTTATTATACTCGTGGCATGATTAAAAAACTAAGACATTTAAAACAAGGCACCGACACGGTAACAAAATATTATGATGATTTACAAACTACACTGTTGCACTCATTTTTAGAAGAAAGTGAAGAAGATTTTATGGATAGATTTTGGGGAGGATTAAACCGTGATATTCAAGAGATACTAATTCATGAAGAGTGTTATCCTATGGACCATTTGTTTCGTCTTGCTTGCAAAGCTGAACAGGAAATAAAATGACGTGATACCCACAAGGAGAACAAGCGCACGATGCACATTCCAAGTGTTGATACAGATGTTTCTTCAACTACTAGGCGTACTATGACAACCACATCCGTTGTTGCGAGGACTACATCATCTCCACCATGTGACACATCACCACCGAGAGTGCCTACATCATCTGAGTTGATCATAAGAGGTAATGACAAAAGTACATATTTTTCACTTTCACACGAGAATGATATATGCCTAGATAACTTGAATACATCATGTGTTGAGTTACCTATTGATTTCGGCACATCATCTATTTTAGAGAACCATGTTACTGTCATGAATGCATCATGTGATCAAACAACTGAAATACCAACAATTTTGAATGCACCCATCGAATTAACTGTTGATGCAAAAGAACCAATGTTTAATCATTTTGATATGACCTCTAATCTTGGTGATGATTTTGTGACCAATAATTTATTGCATGTTTGCTTATTTAAGCATGTTTTAGCGTGTAAATTTGGTGCAAGTAAGGTTTATTCACCAATATTGGGATGGTTTAGTGATAAACATTGTCAACCTTTTGAAATGAATAAGAGCTTCACTTATATACACAAACTGAGTTGTAGTATTTTCATGCCTTCTACTTCTTGTGATAATAATTTGGCTTCAGATTTGATGAACTATGAAAGTTACTCATGTATACATGTGTCTTATATGCAAAAATTAAGGGAAGTAAAAATGGATGACATATACATAGACAACATGTACACCTTGTCTCTTTTGTTAGCCACATTTTAGATTAGGCAACGCCGAGGACAGCTTTGTTTTCAAGAAGGGGAGGATGATGAGGACATGACTACCTTGGATATGACCAAAATATTGCATACATGTATATTTGTGAGGTGATTTCTAATGCAAACTATGCAATAATTTATTTATGTCATCCAGGACAAAAATAATTCACAAACTTTTGTGCCATGTCTAATTGCAGGTGTACGGGACATTTGTACAATTCACATATGAAGATAAGGGAGAAAGAGATGTTTACTTGTTGTTAAAAAAGTTCTCTCATGTCACTTTTGGCCCAAGAGAAGATAGAGTCCAAATCTCTCACGTTCTGTACTCAGATTCAGACTACACAGACATACCTGACTCAAAATGGCAAGAACTCTTTCATACGGACTCCGAATTGGGTGATTCTTTTTTTGTTGGAAAGTAGATTTCATGCTCTTTCCAACCTAATTGGATTCACCTTCAAATTCATTCAGAGCATTGAGTTATCGACAAAACAATGTAATGCTACAACAGAATCTGAGTCAAACTACAAGTCCAAAGGTGTTGCATCACCTCCACTTGGGCCCATTGGCCTTGTACGACCTAGGGTTTGTTTTAGGAAGCCTTGGGACCTCCTTGGCCGCCACCCCTTGCTTCTATATAAGTAGATCCATCTAGTAGCTTTTTGCTTGGGATTTGTTTAGTTAAAAATTAGCCATTGCAACTTCATGTACCTCGTTTGTGTCCAACGACCAGACCAAGACCGCTTTCGGATCCTCACCTTTATCAATACTTCATATATATTCGCAATATTCAGATTGCATTATCATATTCTTGCTTGTTCTTCGATTGCATGTGGGAATAGACCTTCGTGGTCAGGCTGATCATGCTTCCAGCATCGTTAGTAACCTCGGGAGATTGGTTTGGCGATTGTTAAGGCACAATGTCGTTGCATGTTTGTAGTCGGATCATCAAAGTCGACTCCACCAAATCGATAGCTATCATCTCATCAAAAGATTGGGACACCTCGCCTCTATCAAGTGTTATATCATAGCAGGCATAAGGAGTAACAATGAAAAAAAATTAAGAAGACACAAGTTGCTAAGTTAACAAAGTTTTGGTCTCAAGTTTGATCCCTTTTCTCGAAACAAAACAGTTACCGGTAGCATTTTGTTTTTTTGTTGCATATGGTATCCATCTAATATTTTCAGGAGTATTCAGACTAAATTAGAGGTGGAGAAAAAACTTGGTGCACTAAATTTTTTATTTGTCATTTGAGGGCTCTAGGTCATGTCTCTATCTGAAACATTCAAGTTTGGAGCTTTCGGATCATACTTCAGAAAGAACATTTAGTTACCGCCAAATTCCACTCATGAATGTATAGAATATCACTAGTAGAAAAAGGGTCTAATGTGAAACTCATTTGTCCCGGTTTGTAATTGAACCGGCACTAATGTGACCATTAGTACCGGTTCCAACGGCTAGGCGGGTGGCGCTCATTAGTACCGATTCGTGGCGAACCTTTAGTATCGGTTCGTGCCACGAACCGGTACTAAAAAGGTTGTGGCCTTTAGTACGGGTTGGTGGCTTCAGCCGGTACTAAAGGGGGGGGTCTTTAGTA
>NW_024120118.1:0-10351 GCF_003073215.2 Triticum urartu
GTTTATATGAAGTCAACCCCCCCACCACACACACACACACACAGAAGTCATTCTCTCCCCCAAACACCAACACACGAGCACATTAACACCCCTCTCTCTTGTAAAGTCCGGACCCCAACATAGGTCTCTATCACTTTGTCTCTCGGGCATGCACACATCTCTTCCCTCACTCTCTAGGTCTCCCGCTATCTCTCTTACCCAAGCACACGCACTATGTAGAGTGTATATTTCCCATACACACAAAACGTCGCCCCCAAACGTCTATCTCCCTAGTTATGTGGTTCTCGCGCACTCACCTCACACACCACCCCCACTTCAAACAATCACACTTTGCCTCCTTGTGCACCACTCTCCTCTTTGTATCTCTCCCACATGCGCACCCGCCCCAGCTCCTTCCCTGTATACATATATGTCGTGACTCTTTGCATAGCTCCCTAATGTATAATCGTTCTCTATTTCGCACATTGTTCTCTACACCATCTATTCTAGATCTCTCATGAAGTCCCTATCACACACACGATGACTCGCTTCCCTTGCGTCTCCGTTCATAGGCCAATTTCGGACAACATCAACATTGTCTCCCTATCTATACGCCATTTATGGACTCTCTCTCTCTCTCTCTCTCTCTCTCTCTCTCTCTCTCTCTCTCTCTCTCTCTCTCTCTCTCTCTCTCTCTCTCCATCGCTAGCTCTCTCTTTCTCTCCCTCTCGCTCTCACACCCCTCTCCCACACACACACTCGATGTCTCTTCCAAATAGTCTGCTCCCCCCGCCCGCACCCATGCTATCTCGCTACTACACATGTAACACCATTCCCCCTTCCCTTATACTCATTATTGAGGAAATCGTTAACTGGTAGCTGCTCGGTCAGTTGGTGAGTAGTGGATTAATAGGCTAATCGGCAAGTTAATCGACCATTTAATCAATTAATCGGACGATTTTCGGGTAATCGGCTACTCGGGGACCCTATGAGTAGGGATTAACTGGCAAGTTAACTGGTTAATCGGATGAATTCTTGAACAGGGCTTATACTAGGTTTAAATCATCAGTGGTCTCTCTACTCCACATACACTCTCTCCCTCTCACACACAAATGCGTGCACAAACACAGACACACACGCACAAACTCCCATCTATCTGGATCCTCATCTCTCCTCATGTCCGCATGTGTATCTCACACACTCACTCTCTAATTATGTATATGTGTCTCCACGTTACACAACACAAAGCCCCATGTACATGTCTCTCTCTATCCTCCACACACATAGACACAAAGAATCTGTTATCATTGCCTCAGTCTCTAACATATCACACACGCACTCTCTCTCTCTCTCTCGCAAACACGCTCAACAAGGGTTTCCTCGTGCATAACTTACCATCTATTCATCAACAGCCATGGCAGTGCGGTGAACACGAGACATGAAAAATAATAAATCTACACGTGCTTAGACCACCTAGTATGACTACTAGGACTAGAGCAAGCCAAAAAGCACGCCACCGTCACCCCCTCCTTGTCAGCGACGGGAAAATCTTTGTTTTACACAGTCGAGAAGTCATTGTGCTAAGGCCCCACATGCCGAGGCGTTGAATATAATGTAGATGCTAGTTTACGGAAGCAAGTATCGATAATACATTTGTATCTCCATACTTATATTTCTTCTCTTATAAAAAACCGAGTTGGTGATGAGGGTACATGTGCCATCTTGCAATATAGACTGTCCGATCTATATCTGACGGATGGAAATTAAACTAAAAGATACCTGCACCCCTCTCCACATTTGCAGACAAGGCCTTCCCTCGTTCATCCTTATCTCTAACAAACCTCATTGTTGAGCAATTAAGAAAGGAAGCCTTTGGAAAAAACTGGCCTGGTGGCCGCTGCCGGCGTCGTCAATCGCCATGCCTCCGCTCATTCCGACCACCAACCACCACCACACCCCACTCGTCTTCACCTTATCTCATATTTCTCGAGATATCATTAGTTTTTGCACATGGGATTACTCCCGCAAGGGTCAATCACAACAAGTGTTTTATAAAAAATGCATCTTGATGTTCCGTGCAATGCACGGATCTTGCTAGTACTCCTACACAAGACTAAGTTGGTGATGCTGGTGTGTCTGCCATCCGTCGTTTTTGACCATTAGATCTACATCTAACAATTGTGAGGTAAGTTGTTGCCTTTTCTCACCAACATCCCACTTGTCTACCAATTTGCAGAAAAACCCATAATTAGTATCTTAAAACCAACCACATCCCTCCCTGACCTCACCAAAACAGCCCAAGGAATATATTCTAATTGAAACATAATATATCTCTAGTGACATATGTATATCAAAATTAGAGTGTTTTTTACCAAGTTTGTGAATAAGTATTATTCTAATTATGATTCATTGCAACGGACATGAACATTGCTAGTATTTCCAACCATGCATTTTTTCCTAGTATTCCATAGTTTCGAGTTTTCCATCAAGATATTAGTCACTCATGGTTGATATTTACTTTCAATCATGTACACATATGCACTATGTAACTAGCCTTGCTTAGTGGCTTCCGAAGCTTATCTTTCACTCCTACTTACAATTTGTAGAGTATTTAACAAAAAACTACCACTTTCAACCAGCCCTAGGAAGAATCTATTATACAAAAAATAGCAAAAACATACCCAAAATTTCTTAATCCACGCCAAAAACTACCTAGTACTCCTACCGATTAGGTTCGTTTAAACCCATTTATGACAGGGTTGGCCCACACGTCCGGGCTGACGAGGCAGCTTAAACCAACACATTTTGTTTGACCATTGACACGAGGACCCACATCTGACCTTCTATCATGTTATTCCCCCTCAAATCATTATTTTTCCTGAACATTACTTCAAACAGTACTGATGCGTGTTCGTCGGTGGCGCCGGTGATGAGCGAGTTGGCCATCGCTCCGCCGGACGGGCCGGACGCCGCGCTGGCCTCTGCATGGGTTGGTAGGCTGGCCCGAGCGTGACTCACGAGCGAGCAAGCCGCCGCGCTGGCCTTTGCTCAAGCCAGATGGCTGGCCTTAGCGCGGCACGCGTGAGCAAGCCGCCGCGCTGCCGTGCCAATATAGCTAGCAAACCTTGCAGACAAGAAGCTGGACGGAGCTATCTTGTCTAGCTAGCGACCGCGAGCGCCGGACGGAGCTGGCATCCGGGCTGCCGCAACATGGGCTCCGCACCGCCTGCGGTTTTGACCTCACCTTCTGCCGGTGGCGGTAGCTGCGTCCCATGGCCGAGGATGACTAGGTGGACGGGCCGGAGGTAGGAGGTCACTCGAGGATTTTTTTGGTAAGAGCATGTACAATGATTGATAAGGTAGTCTTATCTTAAGTCTACCACGTATGCAAGTGGTAGTAGTTTCTTGGCATTTTAGTGGTTTCTTTCATTATTATAGCAAGTACAATAGAGTTGAGTCAACGGGCTATAAGAAATAAACTAGTATATTTCTGCTTAGTTGGAGGAAAGAGAAGAGGAGAGAGAAGGTAAGCGGGCTCTTCGTGAAGAGCCAGCTCTAGCACGTGCCCCTAGGCACTTTGTGAGAATGAGAAGTGGGCCACATAATAAAATAGTAGTACATTCTTTTGATCTATTATTGTACATGTTGGCTATAAGATGGGCTGTAGATGACATGGCATTGGCTTATAGCCAGCAGCAGATGATAGGGGTTTCTTGTAAGGAACAATGTATGTACTACTAGTGACAAAAGGCGATTCTAGGTTGCATTGTACTCCAACGAGTACTACTAGTGGTCGCGGGAGTGTATACCTCGTTTTTTGGGTTCGATTCCGGCCGAACGCATGGCGGCCTTTAAAAAAATAGTACTACTACACTTCGCTGCGAGCCAATATTTTACACGGGTAGTTTGAGTTTTTAAGTCAAACGGACGTGCGGCCCCACAATCGGGGTGCACTAGACAGCCTAGCCACGTGAACGGGTTGTCCTTCCCAGCATACTGTGGCTCGCATGCTCGCCCTGGCCGCACCTCGCTTGCAGCTTCCTCATCAGCTAGTAGCATATTTAATCTAGCGCCTCCCAATTAAGCCCGATGAGCCGGAAAAGCCTGGCGGGGCATTGGGAACTGCGCAATATGGCTATGTACGTAAAGTGATCTACTCCCTCCATCTAGGTGTGTAAGTCACCTTACGAAAACCAAATAATCCCAAAACACTTAGGCACCGTACATTAACTCCCTTCTCGTTTTTTGTTTTGTGGCATATCAACCAATAAGATATGTGGGCTGTGCATGCTTTCAATGACTTGAGACTACCAAACATAACATGCAGTGGTTAGTTCATTGCGTGCAATGCTATTAATTAGCAAAAAGACATTAAGTTTTCTCGTTTTCCTCTCCGCCTTGGTCGCGATGCACAATGTAAGATGACTTACACACCTAGATGGAGGAAGTACTGCTACTCTGTAGCTTGTGGCATTGCACGCATGGACTACACTCCATTATCCGCTCTACTATAAAAGAAATTCCTCTTGACATGTTTTTTTGAAACGGAGGCAAAAGCTTTGCTTCATGTCATTCAGAAGGAACTACTAACAAAGTTCGACAAGATCCATTACACCTCCACAAATGGAAGCGAAAAGCCTAGTCTCGCTCTATCAAATAACTCAAATGTTCTGCCCCCGAAGTAACCGTTGCTGATAAACGGGCTGCTAGTGTGTGCATGAGAGGAGCGACTGAATAGAGCACCGAGAGTACCCACTAGGCCACTACACAAGTGTACTTCCCCTGCATTGATAGTACAGCGATGGTTCTAGAGAATAGTAGTACCCTCCACTTCCAACTGTAGCTCCTTGGCCCTGAGATTCAAGAGTTCAAAACTGGTGCACTATACTAGACTAGACTAGAAGTATAGTACATCGCACTACTAGTTGAGAAAAGTAGTACTAGTACTGCTACAGTACGAGTACATACTCCTCCATCACATAATGTAAGACGTTTTTTGACACTAGTTGGCGTGTACGAAAAATGGCAAAAACATACCCAAAATTTCTTAATCCACGCCAAAAACTACTACCTAGTGCCAAAAATTTCTTACTAGTGCTATTATTTACAATATAATGCAATCCCATAACGTTCCATAATCCCTTTCTTTCAAAAAAATCTCTTCTGGAGAGAAGATTGCTATCTCCACGCGAGCTTCTCATAGGCCAGCGCCACCGCATGCAGTCATGTGAGAGAGAGGGAGACATCCATGCAGCATGCAGAGAGAGGTGAACGCGGGCGGACAGCTAATGGGCTGCATGGGGCATTTATAGCTGCTAGCTCCTCCCATCCATGCGCGAGGGGTATTTCCGTCCAGAAAGCATGCAGCTAGCCCCTGCCTTGGTATCCGGGTCTGCTCTTATGCGTAGAGTAAAAAGAATTGGAGGGAGTACTAGTAGTAAATAATAGCCTCACCCCTTTGCTGAGGAATGATCTACATTTGGATGGGACGAGGCCCTGTGGTTACTACGCTCTTATCTCCTCCTCGCCAGTTCCCCTCCCCCCGAAGAGAACGCAGCTCGTCGCTGCTCCCATGGATTCGCCAGGCGGTTCTCCACCTCGTCGGGGCTGGGAGACCTTAGACGACGATCCTGTGGGAGAAATCGCACGCTGCTCCGACGTCCTCACCGCCGCAAGACTCGGTGCTTCCTGCACCAACTTTTTCAAGACGCTACTTATACAGGCCATGCTTGTTGGTCTTCCATGCGTCCTCGAGGAGAAGGTTCTTCTATGGGATAATCCTTCAAACAGTCCACCGCTCCCTGGCCATGGTTGCACGTTGACTTCGCTAGAGTTGCCGACGTTGAGAGGTAGTCGGATTTTGTCCGATGAGCAGGTCAGTAATGGAGTTTGATCATGTAGTACTTAGTTATTCCATTTCCATCCTGTAATTTCTCCGCTGCCCACCGTCTTATATATAGGTATGGGTCGGTGCCAGTGAAGATTGGCTTGCATACCTCCGGCCGGATACCACCATCATTTTGCACAACATCCACAGCAGTGCGGCCGTTCCGGTAGACCCCTTCTCCACCATTCAGATCGGCCTTCCAGACTGACTGGGCTTGAATACGTATTATGATGCCTACATGAGATTGAAGAAGATAGCAATTGCGGACCCGCCGACAAAGCGACGCGGCTACGACGATTACTATCTCATCGCGGTGTTCGACATAAGGATTGCCATCAATGCAAGAGGTAGTAACGGCATAGGCTGGCACATGTTGGCGGCGACAGATTTGTACCCCTACATGTTTGAAGACGCTGTGCGCCATCTAGGACGCATCTTCGCAGTGACAAGACAGGGGACTTGTTTCATGTGGTTGCCATCCTACGGTACGGGAGATTACAAATGGAATGCACAAACCATCATTTGCATCCCTAACGGTACTCCATTATTTAACAGGGACCAGTCATCCCCTGATGAAAATAAGATCACCGATCCTGGATGTGCATTTGCATCCGTGATTCGGTCTAACCTGGAACCTTGTAGCTGACTTTGGCATATTGGGATCAACTATCTTAGCAGTCGTTACCCATGGTACCACTGATGTGCAATATGGTCACACAATCTACCATGATCGGACCGTCACCATCTACCCAGGTATTCCATTTTTAACCCTCTCGCCTTCTCTTTCATTGTTGTACTAGTAGTATACTTTGTAGTACTAGTAGGAGTACTTTTTACCTTGGAGGACGTGTATAGCTAGCTAGGCCCTTGAAGACTTGAACCCACTAGCTGCCACCATTTTTGTTTTTCCATGTCTTACTATCTCATCCATTTAGCCAAGAGTGGCTATATATAATAAGCCGATTATTTTACTTCCTCTATACCGGAGTAGTACTATTTGCTGCACAGTATTACTGACCGTCATATTTGAGCACAACATTATTATGCATGGACCTTGACTATGTATGTCACCATGTGTCTAGATCTGGGATGCCGCGTGTACCAAATGAACGGCGCTGAGTTCGATCCCCGTGATGCTACGTGGGTGCCGAGGAACACTCCTGGAGAGTATTCGCTTTTCATCGGGGACAGCTACCCCATTGTGAAGCGGATGCAACCTTCTGTGCACGACACGGAAGGACTGCCATTCATGAAGCATGGTTGTGTCTTCAGTGCGCACCGCCGGATGAACGACATGCTGGGACACGCTATCCCTGATTTATGCCGCTTCAGCTTGGATGAGTCTACATCGTGTGGAACCGGACTAGAAAGCTGCGACAATGATTCCCGTTGCCCACCGCTATGGATCGTGCCATCCATGAAGAACACCTGGGACTGGAACCTGGAGGAGGACATGTAGCCCATCTATAACGTGTAAGTGGAGTACGGTAATTGTGAACGGTAGCGCTGTGAATATATGTAGACTAGTCGTGCACAAATTTATCACATAAATTGGAGATGAACTTGAAGGGACACATCAAAGCAGTACTAATACTAGTAGTAGTAGTCCATACTGCGTCCTTTCCAATTAATATGGCTTAATTTGAAACGAGAAACATACACTGGCGGTCAACGTATGTAACAATACGCTCTTTACAGTCACTATATATAGTTTTGCGGCAATTATACGATCACTAGCTCATCGTAGAGCACCGTATTGCACCCTACTGACCGGCCACATAGTCGACGTGGCACTTTGTTGACTGGTTAAATTGTCACCTGGTTTCTGGGTCCCACCTATCAGTTGGTAGAGCAAAGAAATCAGATAAACAAAACTTTACGCAGGCGTGACCTGAGTCCAACCCTTGCGCACGAACCACCCTGGCTGTGTTTGTGAGTGCATGCACGTGTCCTCCCTCTGTCTTCCAACAAAGTGTGTACATCGTCTATAAAACAAAGAGTCTAGTACATGATGTACATCTACACTTCCAATGCATTTAGCCTTTAATCTAAATCGATATTGATTGACTAATGCACCAACTTGTGCTATAGGTATAGGCTACATGTCTATCCTTAATTACAGCATGCAACGGCCTTCATTTAATCTTCTTATCTCAATGGTCTCATGCACACATAAGTCTGCTACTTTTGGGCGTTAATTATGCCCTGGTCAATGTGTAAATCTGTAAATGTACGGTCTTTCACGGACGTAGGGAGTAGGTTGAGCACTTGAGCGTGAGTGTGTGTGTCGCGTCGTGTGCTGTGTGCCGCATGGGTGCGTGAGTGTTGCGTTCGTCCATGTGTACATGTGAGTGTTGCATGTTGCATGCATGCATGGGGCTTACTCCCTCCCATTGACATGTTCATATTTCAAGCTTCCTCTATTCCCTCCATATGGTGATACTCCCTATATTCCCAAATAGTATGGAGGAAAAGCCTCACTCTGTTCCCAAATACTAAGTATTTGTCTTTCTACAGATTTCAACAAGTGACTAGGTATGGAGAAAAATGAGTGAAGTGAGCATAGAGGCATAGGGATACTGTCGAAAGGAAGCCCTCGCTATCCATTATTCCCCATCTCGGTCAGAGAGAACTATTCAACTAGTCTTCGCAGTGAAGTGACAATACACGCTGCAGCAGATGGGACATGTAATTAATAAGCTGAACCAGGATGTTGGTGTTACTAAATCAGCCTTACCCAATACTGCCATCTCTTCTTCTTCCTCCTCTCTTCCCCATCGTCGGCCGCACACCATTTACCCCCGCTCACTGCTCGCCCGCCCGCGCCATCTTCCTTGGTAGCTCGCGCGTACCATATCCCCCCGCTCACTGCTCGGCCACACGAGGAGAAGCTTCTTCGCTCGCCCGCCCGAATCCACTTCCCCACTGGCTCGCAGGCACCGAAAACCCCAATGGCAGAACCGACTGACACGCAGAACCGCGATTGGAATTCCCTCCCCGATGTTCTCTTGGAGCAGATCTGTAGTCGTATGGACCTACTCAGCACCGTCTGTCTGGCCGCATGCCCGGTGTCTTTGTACCGTCTACTCGTCTGCAACCGGCCGACTCATTTCAAGACACCCTCTTGCTGATGCCCGATCCTCGCAGGTGGCCCAGACATCGACTTGACGATCCTATGGAGGTTGTCGTGGTGCCCCTCGACATGCTACCACTACCCGTCCACTTGTCCTTCATGCGCGGACACTACTGGGCGGGCATGAAGGCCAATTGGATCGTCCTCATCCACCACACCGGTAGTCTGTGGCGTCTTGTGGATATCTACACCCAGCGAGAGATCACCCTTCCATCGTTGGATACCGCCGCCATCGGGCCTCGCGGCCCGCCGGACACTCCTGCCTACTACACACGAGACGCGTCAAGCTTTTGGATCGAGCTCTGTTTGCAGAAAGTTGTAATCTGCAAAGTGCCCACACCATCAGAAGACTACATGGATTACAAGCTCATTTCCTTGTTCAACATGGGATTAGTCTATCTGGAATCCGGTCGCCATACATGGTTATGGCTCATCGTCAATCCTATTGAGGTAACATTTCTATCTGATGCTATAGTGCACGATGGCATCATTTACGCAGTCGACGCACAGGTTGGCTGCCTATACTGGTGGAATCTATCGTCGTGTAATTGTTCTATATCATCTCATCTTTACCTTATGAATACGACCGCCTGTTCATTTGTTACAAATTTAGAATGCATAACATGTCTATAACCACATCATTGCTATATGTTCCTCTCATTTCCTAGATTTCTATGATCACACATGTTATTGTTAGAGTTGATATGAGAACAATTGGCATCTAATGATTGTTAGAGTACATATTATGAGCATAACATCATGATTGCTATATGTTACTCTTGTTTACAAGATTTTTATAACAACGCATGTTATTGCTTAGAGTTGATATGAGAATAGTAGTAGTAAGTGCTATGCTAGAATATGAGTAGGTGCTGTCATAGCTGTTTTCCTCTCATTGTTATATGATGTTTGAACCATGACATATTGCTAGAATATGAAAGCCATTGGCTTATTTTTTTAACTTGGGGTATGATTATGACAACGACATTGCAATTCTCTGTCTATGATATGTGTCACTTTTATAATAATCTTAATTCCACACATGCTCTGAACATGATTGTTTATTTTTGTCCTTTTGGTCTCCAATTTGAATTGTTGCAGCAGACGCAAATGCACTGGCCTTCATGATTCCAGGACCTGGAATCATACCAGCCGATGGCTAGTGGTTTATCGCTCGTTCAGCTGACGGTGGTCATTTGATGCTCATTCACACGTACCAAATTGACCAAACCATTACATCAAACCACACGCAGTACAATGTGTGGGGTGTTCGTGACATTGATGGCTATGGCTGCTTCGTGTTCGAGAAAGATCCCAGCTCCGTTGGACCAGGCGTATTCAACTGGAGGCGG
>NW_024120119.1:0-8126 GCF_003073215.2 Triticum urartu
TGTGTGTTGAGTGCTGAAGCATTTCTATGTCGACGATGCTGCTGAGAGCATGTTTTATTCGCAGTCGGGGCAAAATGTTATTCCGGCCTCGACTTTCTTCTGCTGCTGCTTTTTTATGTGTTTTTGTTTGTTTGCAGGATTTTTTTTAACGAACAGAGGCCTCCACCTCTGATTTCTATTATTAAAGAAGCCATCTGATTCATTACATAGACCTACTCAAAGAACTACCAGCATATCATCACCAAAAGCCTGAAAGCAAACCCGCTAAACAGGCATCAAACACCAGACTCAATACTTACATTGCACGGCAATGAAACATCACCATACTTGTATTACATGCCCTTGAAACATCACCAGACCATGCGACACTGAAGTAGCTATATGAGGCAGCAAAAGAGAACGCATGCATCCAAGAGCAAGATCACCATAGAAGCTGCAAAGGATGTCGAAGTTGAAGAAGCTTCAGCCATGGAGCTGAAAAACTCCAGGATGCCACCCTTGAGATGCTCGGCAAACTTCACTTACATGCTCTATGATTTTTGCTCCCAGCATCAACACCTTTTGACTTCCCTCCTTTATCTGCCACAAGGCCCAACATTATCCAATGACTAGTCATTCTTATCAGTATAACAGAATCATTACTGACCATCCTTTCAAATACTATGTCATTTCTACATCTCAAAATTATCCAAAATATAGCAGCAACACGGAGGGGAACTTTTGGTCTATGGGGACATATGCACCCTATATGGGATTTTTTTTAGTAATTCAACATAAAGTCAAAAATTTCTGAAAATATTTTTGAAATAAACTTGACCTTCTATTGTACTCGTGAGCTGCTAGACAAGTCATCGTTGAGTATGTTGGCAGCCGTCCCTCCAGGGAAGCCCTTGCCTACGTCGGATGTGGCGGATCTTCGTTGTATGTATTTATCCTCGTGAAGCTGGTGCTAACACCATGTCGATTTTTCGCTTAGGATTGTAGCTCTTTTTGGAAAGGAAGTTTGCAGCGTTCTGTAGCACAAGATGTACATGAGTATCGGCAGGTTCATTTCTAGTCTGAATGTGCAGACCTTTCGTAAATGTTCACTTCGAAACAAGGGCTAATGTAGTGGTACAATGCTGTGTGTTGAGTGCTGAAGCATTTCTATGTCGACGATGCTGCTGAGAGCATGTTTTATTCGCAGTCGGGGCAAAATGTTATTCCGGCCTCGACTTTCTTCTGCTGCTGCTTTTTTATGTGTTTTTGTTTGTTTGCAGGATTTTTTTTAACGAAACAGAGGCCTCCACCTCTGATTTCTATTATTAAAAAACCCATCTGATTCATTACATAGACCTAGTCAAAGAACTACCAGCATATCATCATCAAAAGCCTGAAAGCAAACCCGCTAAACAGGCATCAAACACCAGACTCCATACTTACATTGCATGGCAATGAAACATCACCATACTTGTATTACATGCCCATGAAACATCACCAGACCATGCGACACTGGAGTAGCTATGAGGCAGCAAAAGAGAACTCATGCATCCAAGAGCAAGATCACCATAGAAGATGCAAAGGATGTCGAAGTTGAAGAAGCTTCAGCCATGGAGCTGAAAAACTCCAGGATGCCTCCCTTGAGATGCTCGGCAAACTTCACTTACATGCTCTATGATTTTTGCTCCCAGCATCAACACCTTTTGACTTTCCTCCTTTATCTGCCACAAGGCCCAACATTATCTAATGACTAGTCATTTTTATCAGTATAACAGAATCATTACTGGCCATCCTTTCAAATACTATGTCATTTCTACATCTCAAAATTATCCAAAATATAGCAACAACACGGAGGGGAACTTTTGGCCTATGGGGACATATGCACCCTATATGGGATTATTTTAGTAATTCAACAAAAAGTCAAAAATTCCTGAAAATATTTTTAAAATAAACTTGACCTTCTATTGTACTCGAGAAATAAAATCCACAAAAAAATATATCCTTTTGACTTCTTTTCAAAAAAGACAATTTTTTGGCTAAAATAGTGTGAATAGTGACCTATAATAGCAAATAATTTTTGTCTTTTTTGCTGTGAGGTCAACTTTTGTTTTTTTTCGTCGACATTTATATATCAGTGCAAAAGTAAGTCAAGTGTTTTGTCAAAATAGTTCTTACCTATTTTGACTTTTTGTTAAAATATTAAAAAAAATCCCCATATAGGGTGCATATACAACCAGGAACCAAAGTGTATTTCCCGCAGCAACACCAACTACTAAAACATACACTCAAACTATCAGGTATAGATCTTAAATTGAAAGCACACTTAAAAAGGCTCCATACCAGTCTAGTAACAAAACATCTGAAGAAGAGATGCTCAATGCTATCATCATGACCATAGCAAATCATCTCTAGTTAGGACATTATTCATGACCATCAATCAAAGAATGACTCTGATTTTTGGTGGAATTTTGGTCTTCCATAAAAACTTTTGTGGGAATTCATGTCTGCTACAACTAAATGTCTGTATAGAGAGATCTTTTTTGAGCTTTGACAATGAATAAACCATCGTGTCAGGAGAGTAGGTGCTTGTATCGTCGTCTTGAGTGTATGTTTACTCCAAAGTGTGAGTGAGCTTGCTTACCTATGCTTTTAGCTACCAAATAGTATGTGATGTATTTTCACGGTCATCAGATCTTCCTGTTATCTCCTATTCCCATGGTTTCCTGTTCCTATTGTTCATCCGCTCCTTGTCTTTGTTGGCGCACTAAGATCCAGTGCTACAAATATGCTACATATAAAAGTGAAGCGGGGCAGTGGAATTTCCTAGTCCGGCGAAGATGGTGGTATTTATAAAGGGCAAATTTGTTATTCAGACAAGTGAAAGTTTGGTGGAGCATTGATTATCGTCAGAGATGAAGGCCCCTGAGTCATGCTGGCGTCTTCCAATTAATTCTCAAACAAGTTTGGCCTTCAATACCAAACAATACATATTTTCCGCGCCATCCTTTGAATCGTAAGAAGTAGATTTTTGAATTATTTGAAGGCATTTTTGCACATGTGGAAACCAATCTGTATGGATAAAATATGAAATTCAAAATACATCAGAAATTTTAGAAAAGAAATCAGAAAGTATGCATCTAAAAGGGGAACCTAATTTTCATGTTTAATGGCAAGAGGAGCTAAAAGGCGCTTTTACATTCGGTCTTTTTACTGGAAAGAGGTGTGTGCAGTGTAGTTGATTATGACAAATACATCAATCGAGGTTATTTACGCAATTCACTTTTCATAGAGAAACAGGCCCAACGGATAAGCTGGGAATCGAAATATCATCAACGTATAGCCACGGACAACCTATACCAACCCCTTAGCCCAAAAACCTAACCTCTTGGCCATGGTTTTTGTTTGTTGCACACGTCGGTGATGGATCTAACTCACTCTCATGAGTCTACCGTACACCACCTCCTGCCCAAATTTAACCAACTCATCGGTATTCTCCCTAAACCTTCTCCCTGCCTCAATGCCATGGATTAGGAGGGCCACTCATTGGCATCTCCTCTGACGATAAGTAGATGTTTAGCTCAGTTTAGCTCTTAATTTAGGTTGTGTTATGTAGTACAATGAACCAGCAAGTTTTCTAAATCTAGTTTGAAGTTCTATTTTAAATGACCATCTGTAAAAAAAAATCTATTTTGAGGAAGGGTTGGTGCAAAAGCTATAACTCAAATTTGAGGACTTATAATTTTAATGGGTTAAAATTTAGTGCAAGGGCTAGGGTTGATCTAAGTCCTAGCTCATGCAAGTCATCTAAAATCTTTATTTCAACTCGATAATTTTCCATTTAACCATCATGGGCTCTTTCATTAGGATAATCAATGCCAAAACTTTGCAGATACCAAATTATGAATATTTGTATTCGATGTTTGTTGTGAATGATATCTACACTAATCACACATAAAATATTTCCCTGCTTGCTGCCTCTTATTTGCTCTCCAATTCACTTTCCACACATCAATAGTTGTTGTGCATCAGACACCATGGTCAAAAGATATTCATGTCCTTGTGGCGTGCACTGCGGTTAGTGAATTATAAAGAAAAGACAATAGTCCTCGAAAAGCAACTTCTTTTGCATTTCATCAACACTACTCATGAGTTTTACCTTTCTTCCGATGCGTACATCCTCCAGACAAGAGGCCCCTTTATATACAATCAACAGACAAGTATATCTACAACAGTTATATGTACACCTACAGGCCCATGTATGATGTGATAAGTCCCTCTCCCACCTTCGCGCACAAGAGCAAGCACCGAAAGTAAAAGCTTCTCAAGCAGTGACAAAATCGCTTTTACCGTGGGTTCGGAATCTCCATCCAAAACAGGCGCCGGGCACCAAAAGTAAAAGCTTCTCTAGCAGTCACAACATCGCTTCTACCGCGGGTTCGGAATCTCCCATCTATGTTCTTTCTCATGGGCGGCTTCACAGCCAAGGTGCCCACCCTGGGAACATCTGGCATAACCGATCAGTGTCTACCGCATCCTGTATGAGCTGCTGGACCTGCCCCTCTACGCTCCTCATCTCGCCGTCCTCATAACCGTCCAGCTTCTGTTTGACGCGGAGTATCGCACGGGCCGCGTCCTTGTTGCCCTCGTACGCCTCTTGAGAATCATCCAGGCACGAGTCATTGTATTCAGTTTCCTGAAGGATCAGATGTTACTTCAGACTTTGGAATTCCACACTTTCCAAAGGGAAATTAATAAAAAAAAATGGTGTATGTTTCGACAAAGATTGTATGTATGGACGATATAGTGGCTTTAGCGCTGACATATGCAGCAGCACCGGCGCTGCAAGCTGTAGTCATGCATAGTGGACATTTATACTTGTATAACCGAAAAATCATCTGGTTACCTTCTGACGCTGTAAGGCTTTCAGTGGCGAAAGGGCCCATTTATAAAGAGGATCATGGATGAAGACCTGACATGTTAGATCAATTATCAGGATAAACTGTAATGGCGACTTGCCTGATGAATGCATTTATGAAAAAACTTTTGGCAATCTACATACTTCAATAATGGTTAGCAATGCCTCTTTGTTTTCTCTCATAACAGACAGGGTTTTCTCACAGCATCTTTTGAATACACCTTCAGTGCCAGTAACGCCCATGCCGTCTATGATGTCCCTTGTCAGCCGGAATGGAACCTACAAGCACAGATGGGAACTTAATCCAGGCTATCATTTATAGTAGGCTTCACGCACATAGTAGGCTTCAGGATGGTAACCTCCATTCTAAAATAGATGAGAGTCATCTATTTTAGAACGGAGGGAGTAGTAGCAAACATTACAATGGTATGGTTTCGATCACGTACCCGTTCAGGTGTTTTAAGCATGAGACCCTGCTCAAATGCAACACCAAGATCAATGTGCACAACCTCGGCTGTGTCTTCATCAATGAGAATGTTCATGGAATGGCGATCTCCAAGCCCAACAATATATCCCACCTGAACCCTCAAAATTAGTAACCGGTATAGGCAAAGACAAATGACTCCCGTTCACCAACTAAAATGAAAGTTACCATTGAGCTTGCTGCCACACTTCTTGTGTACGCAAGTCTACTTTGGAACCAGTCTGCGGGCTGCAAGAATCTCTCAATGAAGAAATGGTGCATCACAGGCCTGGTTATTGCAGGACAAGGAAAAAAGAAAAGAAAATGTAAGCAAAACAGACAACTTTACTTCTGCATTTTTCAGTAAATGAAAATAATCAACAAAAACCTAAAGTTGTCGCAGATTTTGAAAAACGCCTTCCTTTTGTCTTTCTCCTACAAAACATAAGTGCTTTCAGAAAGGACACTAATCATCATTTATTGGAATATATAAAAGTGAAAGCTCCAGATATGAACATACACACGCCAGGTGCTCTCTACATTGCAGAAATGTCCAGTCTCCAGTTCCATATCGTGCATGTGCTCCGCCAATTCTATTGCTGTCCGAACCAATGAAAGACGTGTTTTTTTAGAAATCAAAAATACCTTTAATTAATAAAAAACATCCAGAAATTGGAATTTATTTTACATATAACAACTGGAATCTGAACAGAATTACCTGTCTAAGAGATAGTCACCAAGCGGAACAGTCCTATTTACCCATTCAACAACACCAGCACTTGGGGTGAAAGGAACAACCTTGAGAAAGTAGTTGATTTGTCACAAGTTGCAAAATAGGCATGGAGAAACTTAAGAGAAATGCAAATTTATGGCATTCATTCCTACATTATATGTGCGTATTCGCAATCTCCTTTCCGAAGTATCTCTGTGATTTTGCAAGAACATATTTACCAAACTAAAAAATTGCTCCATAACCTGAAATTTACACAAGACAGCGTTTACTCAGGCTCCGGGTGGAAGTGCGGTGTATTATGATATTCACAGGCAACTATAGCTTTTGCCGAAGTTCAGTACTGATTTAGTGTCAAACCCTGTATGCCTAATACATTGTCAAACTTCTCAATAAAATGAAAGAGAACAACATACAGCATCTTGTCGCAGGTCATCATTTCCAGATTTTGCAAGTTGGCGGTATCTGTTACCATCCGAGCCAATACACTGAATAACTTTTGGAGCATTAATTCCATTCATTATACTGTCATGGAGGAAGACTTCCAACAGTCAATAAAGACCAAAAACAGTAAATCCTCGGGTACAAACAATGTGTTAAACCAAAACCCAACTTACGTAATAGAATCCACCAGCCCACTGAAATGTGGAAAGGTACCTTCTTCATACCGACAATTAGGGTCAACTGGAATAGTAGCAGTCACAACAGGAACCTGATGAAATCAAACAAACAAAGAAGCAGCGTAGTGAAATTTCCATAAGTCATTTAAAACACCCACGGTTGAGAACACACAGACCCAGGTTATTAATCAAGGAAAATCAGAAGGTCCCACAAAGCAAAGACTGCTTATTGTCCTAACCATATAGTAATTTTTCAGCTGGAAGCGACAGAAGGAATTTGTAGAAGTAAATTTCATAAAAAGTACCTTTGCAAGTTCAAGCTGGCAAATGCTGCGGAACTCCCTGGGTAGTGAGATTTTTTTGTTAGTGTCCTGAAAACCAGATGTACAAAAAGAATATGTCAGCATGGAGAATGTATGTATACAAATCCCCTACAAGCCGTTATTTGAACAGGTAACTAACCTCCTTCCTAGTCTCCAGTTCCGCTAACCTAATGTAGATCTCAACCATTTGCTTCATCTATAAGACGTGGGGATGAGCATCATGAATAATATATTACATGACCACCTCCATGGTTAAGAATATCGCGATAAAATGATCATTGTAAGAAGTGGCAAACCTGACGAATCAAAGCCCCATGAAAAGAAGATAGCTCCTTTAATAGATTCTCAGCAGCAAGCTTCTTGTCCATATCTACAACAAAAGAACTTCTACTTCTTTGCTTGTCTTTGACACGGTCACCATTTGCTAGAGCCAAAAGCTGAGGCCAAAGAATGACACATACTTAAAACAGCAAAAGAGTGTTCTACAGGCCTGAAAGAATCTCAGATTTAACAAAAATGTGCTCGAGTTGCTCCATACATCAACTAGGCCTAATGGTGAAAGTCGTGCTGGGGTTCTCCTAAAACAACGTTGTGTTGGTATTTGTATTAGTTGATACAGTACTGACCATGTTATACGATTGTTTTACATGCATTCAGCATTTGGCTGACTAGATCTGGGTTCACTATTCAATATACTATTAGGTTCAACACTAAAACAATACGCATTGTATGAAAACCATGAAAATAGACTTTGATCGTAGTTCTTCCAATATATAGAAGACTGTAACTTTAATACCTGACATATTGTATGATATGGATGATCAATGGCCATTTTCTTCAAGAGAGAAGCTAATGCATTCTGCCAGGGAAAATAATGATCTTACTTGAGAGGTTCATATTCATGTTTACTCACGGAAGCAACATATGACAGTTCTCAATGTTGTGCATACCTGGAAGTTTGTTGACCCCTGAGCATCTTTTGAACTCCCAAGTCTAGAAGCAATCTGGTAGACCAATGGTATGAACTTGTAGCTTTGGACCTATCGAACCAAAAAATAAAGTTTTTTAGCATGGAAGGGAAAAAAGTACCAGCAGG
>NW_024120120.1:0-8580 GCF_003073215.2 Triticum urartu
GCATGCGCGTAGTACTTTGTTTCAATAACTAATAGATTTTTGCAATAAGTATGTGAGTTATTTATGACTAATGTTGAGTTCATGGATTATACGCACTCTCACCCTTCCACCTTTGCTAGCCTCTCTAGTACCGCGCAACTTCCGCCGATACCATACACCCACCATACCTTCATCAAAACAGCCATCATACCTACCTATTATGGCATTTCCATAGCCACTCCGAGATATATTTCCATGCAACTTTCCACCGTTCGGTTCATTATGACACGCTTCATCATTGTCATATTTCTTTGCATGATCATGTAGTTGACATCGTATTTCTGGCAAAATCACCTTTCATAATTCTTTCATACATGTCACTCTTGATTCATTGCACATCTCGGTACACCACCAGAGGCATTCACATAGAGTCATATTTATTTTTCTAAGTATCGAGTTGTAATTCTTGAGTTGTAAGTAAATAAAAGTGTGATGATCTTCATTATTAGAGCATTGTCCCATGTGAGGAAAGGATGATGGAGACTATGATTCCCCCACAAGTCGGGTTGAGACTCGGGACGAAAAATAAATAAAAAATAAAAAAGAGGCCAAAAAAGAGAGGGCCCCCACAAAAAAGAGAAAAAATGGGAGAAAAAGAGAGAAGGGGCAATGCTACTATCCTTTTACCACACTTGTGCTTCAAAGTAGCACCATGATCTTCATAATAGAGAGTCTCCTATGTTGTCACTTTCATATACTAGTGGGAATTTTCCATCATAGAACTTGGCTTGTATATTCCAATGATGGGCTTCCTGAAATGCCCTAGGTCTTCATGAGCAAGCAAGTTGGATACACACCCACTTAGTTTCTTTTCTTGAGCTTTCATACACTTATAGCTCTAGTGCATTCGTTGCATGGAAATCCCTACTCACTCACATTGATATCTATTGATGGGCACCACCATAGCCCATTGATACGCCTAGTTGATGTGAGACTATCTTCTCCATTTTTCTCCACAACCACCCCTCTATTCCACCTATAGTGATATATCCATGGCTCACGCTCATGTATTGCATGAAGATTGAAAAAGTTTGAGAACATCAAAAGTATGAAACAATTGCTTGGCTTGTGATCGGGGTTGTGCATGATTAAATACTTTGTGTGATGAAGATAGAGCAGAGCCAGACTATATGATTTTGTAGGGATAGCTTTCTTTGGCCATGATATTTTGAGAAGACGTGATTGCTTTGTTCGTGTGCTTGAAGTATTACTGTTTTTATGTCAATATTAACCTTTTGTTTTGAATCTTATGGATCTGAATATTCTTGCCACAATAAAGAAGATTACATTGATAAATATGTTAGGTAGCATTCCACATCAAAAATTCTGTTTTATCATTTACCTACTCGAGGACGAGTAGGAATTAAGCTTGGGGATGCTCATACGTCTCCAACGTATCTATAATTTTTGATGTATTCATGCCATGTTTATAATATTTCTACATGATTTTGGTTTGATTTGGTTAGAACTAACCTGGACTGGAGCTGTTTTTAGCAGAACTACCATGGTGTTGTTTTTGTGCAGAAATAAAAGTTCTCGGAATGCGCTGAAAATCAACGGAGATTTTTTATGGAAAATATAAAAAAAATACTGGAACGAAGAGTTACTGGAGGGGGAGTCCCGTGGGCCCCATGAGGGTGGAGGGCGCGGCCATGTGCCTCGTGGACTCTCCATGGGCCCCCCTGACTTGTTCTCGATGCCAACCTCTCCTATAAATCCCTAAACCTCCAAAAAATAACCTAGATCATGAGTTCCGCCATGACAAGCCTCTATAGCCACAAAAATCCAATCGGGACCCTGTTCCGGCATGCTGCCGGAGGGGGGAATCATCACCGGTGGCCATCTTCATCATCCCGACGCTCTCCATGAAGAGGAGGGAGTAGTTCACGCTCGGGGCTGAGTGTATGTACCAGTAGCTATGTGTTTGATCTCTCTCTCTCTCTCTCGTGTTCTTGATTTGGCACGATCTTGATGTATCGCGAGCTTTGCTATTATAGTTGGATCTTGTGATGTTTATCCCCCTCTATCTCTTGTAATGGATTGAGTTTTCCCTTTGAAGTTATCTTATTGGACCGAGTCTTTAAGGATTTGAGAACACTTCATGTATGTCTTGCGTGGGATACCTGTGGTGCAATGGGGTATTCTATTGATTCACTTGATGTATGTTTTGGTGATCAACTTGCGGGTTCCGTGACCTTGGGAATCTATGCATAGGGGTTGGCACATGTTTTCGTCTTGACTCTCCGATAGAAACTTTGGGGCACTCTTTGAAATTCTTTGTGTTGGTTGACTAGATGAATATGAGATTGTGTGATGCATATCATATAATCATACCCGCGAATACTTGAGGTGACATTGGAGTATCTAGGTGACATTAGGGTTTTGGTTGATTTGTGTCTTAAGGTGTTATTTTACTACGAACTCTAGGGCTGTTTGTGACACTTATAGGAATAGCCCAATGGATTGATCAGAAAGAATAACTTTGAGGTGGTTTCGTATCCTACAATAATCTCTTCGTTTGTTCTCTGCTATTAGTGACTTTGGAGTGACTCTTTGTTGCATGTTGAGGGATAGTTATATGATCCAATTATGTTATCCTTGTTGAGAGAACTTGCGCTAGTGAAAGTATGAACCCTAGGCCTTGTTTCAACGCATTGCAATACCGTTTGTGCTCACTTTTATCATTAGTTACCTTTCTGTTTTTATAATTTCAGATTATAAAAACCTATATCTACCATCCATATTGCACTTGTATCACCATCTCTTCGCCGATCTAGTGCACCTATACAAATTACCATTGTATTGGGTGTGTTGGGGACATAAGAGACTCTTTGTTATTTGGTTTCAGGGTTGTTTGAGAGAGACCATCTTCATCCTACGCCTCCCACGGATTGATAAACCTTAGGTCATCCACTTGAGGAAAATTTGCTACTGTCCTACATACCTCTACACTTGGAGACCCAACAACGTCTACAAGAAGAAGGTTGTGTAGTAGACATCACTAGCCAAGGATGTTTTCAGTTACCATTGACCATAGGTAGGCATGTTTTTCCCATGGACCTCATTATTCTAGAATCGCAAGGATTGGATGTGATACTAGGCATGGATCGGCTATCGAAGTATGGGGGAAACATCGATTGTGCTAGTAAGTCAATTCTTCTCACCACCCTAGAGGGAAACGGATCAAGTATGTGTCTAGGCATGCACCAAGGAGGACTCAAGTAAATTCACTCTCGGGAGTTGTTCAGGAGGAAGTGCCTGTTGTGAAGGATTATCCTGATGTATTCCCGGAGGAACTACCCGGCATGCCACCAGACCGAGACATAGAGTTTTTGATCGAGCTGTTGCGAGGCACCGGACCAATATCTAAGAGACCGTATCGGATGCCCGCAAATAATCTGGAGGAAATTAAGAAGCAGATTAAGGATTTATTGGAGAAAGGTTATATTCGACTGAGTTCATCACCGGGGGGAGCCCCAGTGCTTCTAGTTGAGAAGAAGGACGGAACCTTGAGAATGGTAGTTGATTATCGAGCATTGAATGAGGTGACGATTAAGAACAAATATTCTCTACCGATGAAACAGAAGCTGGAAGCTTCATAGCATTGTACAAATTTATCTCGCTGAGAAATTAGAGTATGCACTATACTAGTACTATTTAAAGAGTTAGGTGTCGCACGGTGTCCAGAAAATATGGTGATAGTGTGAGGTGGTCCATGTAATCACTGAGCCTGCGTGTTTTCACTGCTTACACACTCCTCCGCTATAAGAATGGAGAAAATTGTAATCTAGTAGTACCTCCTTTCGCCGAAAGAGTGGGACATCCAACAGTCAAATCACATAGACCCAACTGTTAGTTGGATGGATGAAGCAACCATCACTCTTGAATCTGCTTCTCCCTTCAATGCAGGAGCCAGTGAGAGGCTGCATCCGGTCTGCCCGGGAATGAATGCGGCACCGATTCTTTGGAGCGGCGCTGACCGTTTTGGGTGGGAAGCGCGCGCGGGCGATGGAGGGGCTTTGGGTGGGCCAGGCTGGTCAGAAGCGGGCGTGGTGGCTATCCGCCTGTCCAGACCGGACGCGCAGAAACAAGAGGATGCACCGACTCTCGTGGCTAAATCATACACTACACACCGTCTCTTTGTAGGAGTAGGTCAATGTGTCACTCTCTCTTACACACACACACACGCACACACACACACAGGTTCAAAGAATAGGAATATCGTGCGAGTGCGAAGCAACAGGAAGTTAGATACAAATGGAGTACATACAAGAAGAGAAGAGGTGACAAATATTCCATCAAACCTGGACTGAGGAGTAGCACTCCCTCCGTCTAGGTGTTAAGTCATCTTACGAAAATCAGATATTCCCCAAATGTTTAGGCGTGGTCCATTAACTTCACATCTCAATCCCCTCCTGGCCTCATTGCTAGCGAGCATTGTTACTTAGGGAGCGTTTGGATCCTTAGCAAGGACATTTTATAGCCTAGTCGGGCAAGGTTATGCGTTTGGAACTGTTAAAAGATGTTAGCTTTTGTGGGCCATCTAGCTTGGGTGGGCTAGAAAAACCTTGCTAGCTCAGGAGAGCCAGATCGGCTCGCTTCCGACAGCAAACTTGGCGCATGGAAAAATTGGCGACCCACTCATGACAACGATTTTCACGGGGCAAGGCCGGTAAGAAAAAGAACTAAACCGTTTGACCAGGCAAGGTTGGCAAAGCGAAAGCTGGCTAGCTGGGCTAGCCGAGCAATTTCCTTACTAAGGCTAGCCATAGTGGGAGTAACTTAGGTAGTAACATAGCACATCCCAAGAAAATATTGCTTATGTGGCATGGAGTAAATGAGGAAAGAGATGATTGTGGTAACATAATATGTTACTGTAACATAACACACCCCGAGGTAAAATGAGTCTATATCTCAATTAATGAAGACTTGCATGCTACCATCCATATGTTACTACCCACTATGAAGGTAGTAACATAGACTAGTAACATATGCATGTTACTAGTCCAAGTTACTCACCACTATGACCAGCCTAAGCAATGTAACCAAACGCTCCTTACTCTGCCTTGTTATCTCCCCCTGAAACCCAATGCATGGAACGCAACTACGCGTTTATCAGTCAAGAAATCAAAATCGGCTTGCATGCGAGTTAATATGTGGCCCTGCATGGTAGCTAAAATGGCACCTCTTAGTTGTTGTGATTAATTGTTGTGTTTAGAGACAGAAATCATGGCTTTCATTGGAGGAAGGACCGGTTAAGTTTCTCCTTCTCCTCCAATCTTCTTGCACCTTGGTCCCGCTGCACCTTCTAACATGACTTATTACACCTAGACGTAGGGAGTAGTACGAGATACGGTGGCACACTGACTTAGGTCGAATACAAGTGCCCAAAATTGTGTGCATGTTATAATAAGGATTCACTTAAAATAGTACATGAGCGAACAGAGGGATCAATTGGACAGTGTTCATGAGTAGTAGCGAGATGTGTGAGGTAAGATCCACCGTTGGCGCTTTTAATTTTTCTTATTAATTTGTTTGTTTCACCCTCTGACTGGTGGGACCCAATGTACTACGTGGAGAGAGGTAAGGTGACTAAGGCTGAATTATTTTGTACTGCCAACACTGCTTTAAATCCCCAAAGACCTTACCACCAAAGCCACATGACATGATTATGATTTAAATCCCAATGACTCCCACGCAAAAAAAACACGGCATGCTTGTCACACGAATGCATGAATGTATAAAAGGTTATTTTCCTCTCATTAAACATAACGTGAGGGTGGTGTAGCTGGTTAGCCTGTTCGCTCATCAAACTTGAGGTCTCGGGTTCGATAACCACACTTGAGCATAATTTTGTTTTTCTTCGACTTCTTTCTTCCACCCAATGACATGTAGGCCCCGCATGACAGAGGGAGAAAGTGATCTGGGGCGGTGCCAGGAGGATTCTTTGACTGGTCAAAATGGATGGATACAGAGCTATACGATCTCATAGTGACCGTATAATCACCTCATCACGTATACGCTCCAGCAGACTAAGGCATATCCTAGTGGTGGGAAGGGGTTTATGCCTTCCCACCCACACAGGTTCAAGGCTTGGTACTTGCAATTTGGGTTTGTTGCACCAATTATACTGTAGGGGCCTCCCTTACAGTCTTTCTGTCAAAAAACGTATACGCTCCAGCCTCGCCGCTTGTTTTCTAGGGTTTGCACTCTTCACACTCTCTCTCCACTATATATATACACGCTGGAGCCTCAGCGCTTGTAGTTGCTCTCTTCACACTCTCTCACCCTCTCCAGATCTGAACAAGACTTCGTTGGCCCCTCTCTCCCCTCACTGCTAGTCAAAGAGCCGGCATGATGCATCCGCCGGGAAGGGAAGGAGGCTTAACGCTGTCGCCGTCGGCGAGGGAGGGAATCCACTACCGGCACAACTGTTCTCTTTCACCCAGCAGCGGTGCGGGAGGGCCTCCGACCCCTTCTTCCTCGCCTCCGTACATAGTGTGGGCAGAACAGCCTCCGGTCAACCACCGAATCACACCCAAGAACCTTAAGGTATAATTTACTTATTCCACATGCATTGCTCTAGCTGCATGTGGGCTTTTTCGGCTTCTGCACTCGAATCTAGGTGTTGGATCAAATAGGAAAGTAGTGGGGAAAGTTGTATAGCATGAATCTAGGATGTGGATCAAAGAGGAAAGGAATGGGGGAAAGTAGTGGGGAAAGTTGTATAACATCAATCTAGGACATGGTTCAAAATGGAAAGGAAGGGGGGAAAGTTGTATAGCATGAATCTAGGACATGGTTCAAAGAGGAATGGAATGGGGGAAAGTAGTGGGGAAAGTTGAATAGAATGAATCTAGGACGTGGTTCAAAGAGGAAAGGAAGGGGGGAGTACTAGTACAGATTGGCTATCCAGCACCTACGTTGGTCGAAAAGGGAAAAAATGACAAACACAGTACGCACATATGTAATGAACTGATCTTTTCACTAGTGCAGGATGCTGCTAATGCGACACTACGATCAGAGACCCTTTGGCGAAACTGTGTGCGATGCAATAATCGCAAATGGTGGTGTAAAAAACCAGTCAAAAAGGTGCAAAACGTTTGCGATGGAGGATGCATCAAACACGGTTCAGATTTTTGTTGCATGTGCGATGCAGGGCAGACGGTTCAGTTTAATTAACTGTTTGCGATGAGGAGGAACAAAAGAAATGGGCAGCCAGATGAAGGTGTGTGTGATATACAACATACAGTTCACTTGGATGAACTGTTTGTGATTAGGCAACACAAAAGAAACGGTCAGCCAGATCAAAGGTGTATGCGATATACGACATTCGGTTCACTCAGATGAACTATTTGTGTTGAGACAAGAGAACAGAAATGGTTCAATATAACAAGATGTGTGTGATACGCGGCAAACAGGTCTGTAATCAGAAATGTGTGCGAAGACCGATAATAAAACAGATGGTTCTTGCTAATAAGACGTGTGTGTTGTGCGATGGGATTGCATACAGAACAACAAGATTATATACACACTTATAAGGACATGGTTGCATAATCAAATTAAACATCGACTTACATAGGTGGCTACTACAACCATGTCATTTGCACACACCAAAGTAAATTATTACATGCATAATTACATAGCTGGCTACTACACACATCACATTTCCACACACCAATAAAGTAAACTATATATTACATGCATGATTAACTAGCATAAACGATCATCTGATCATCATCTACTTCTGGTGACGCTTTCTCTGCTTGTGGCTCGATCTGGGCTCATCGATTTGGGTAATGAGGCACTTCCTTATGTCAATGATTCGCCTGTGCATCTCGTAGGATGTTTACACGCTCCTGACCACAAACCTGGGGTGAGGTTCATCCATTTGCCGCATCCAGGCCCTGTGCCAGGATAGGGGACTTGTTCTTTGGGCATCCTGATTCATCTTTTCGTGGTAGGGGTCGATGATGGCCGAGGCGAGTTCAGCCAAGGAGTCCTTAGTGATGCCCCAGACCCTGTAGTGCTCATGGATTTCGACAAGGTTCTTGAAGGCCAAGCTCGTAACACTGAGCGCTTTTACATCATCGGTGGTTTCCACCATGGCAAACTTGTAGTCGGTGCTGTTGACAAACCTGTTGAAACAGTTGCAAGGCTATGTGGCCATGCAGTACTGGTAGATGAGGACATGATGGCGCATGCACAACTGGGCGACGACAACCTTCCGATCTATGCCGGGACGACCGGTGGTGTACTGGAGGTCGGTGTCGACCACCTTGTACTTGTCTCGAGCAAGCAACTGCTCAACACTGCTGATGTAGTCGTCCACCATGGCTGGGTCGATGGTGTATGCTACCTGTTGAGCACTACGTTGGTTTTCCCTTCAAGAGGAAAGGGTGATGCAGCAAAGTAGCATAAGTATTTCCCTCAGTTTTTGAGAACCAAGGTATCAATCCAGTAGGAGGCTACGCGCGAGTCCCTAGCACCTACACAAAACAAATAAATCTTCGCAACCAACGCGATAAGGGGTTGTCAATC